>NC_081522.1:39049482-39131982 GCF_030273125.1 Centropristis striata
AGAAGGGAGAGAGGGAGAGAGGAGGAGGAGGAGAGGGAGGAGAGAGGGAGAGAGGAGGAGGAGGAGGAGGAGGAGAAGGGAGAGAGGAGAAGAGAGGGGAGAAGGGAGGAGGAGGAGGAGAAGGAGGAGGAGAGAGAAAAAAAACTAAATTTTTAGTCTATTTAACACGAAGTTTGGAACAACAACTGAACAAACAGACAAAAACAACAACAAACGGCTTATTTTTTGTCACATATTTAAGGATAAACACCATAGAAATTGCTTTTTTGTTGTCATTTTTATATAATTTGAAATAGTGTAGTTATTTTTGAGAACAGTCTAATTTATTATTATTATTATTATTATTATTTTATTGAAACGATGTATGAGGTTGCAGTTGCAGATGAAGTTTCTACTTGGAGCTCACGAGTGGAAAAACACCTGATATGATCCTCATTAATATTTAAAATGTGCAGGTCAGAGTCTGGTCACCGTGGTGACATCATCCACAGTAAAACACACTGAGCTGTAAACTGTTAACGGGACTTTCCTCTGCTGGTAAATGACTTTAAACCAGTGAAAAGAACAGAGTACCACTGGTTTAAACTGGTTATCTGCAGGTTGGATGGATGATGGATGGAGTTTGTTTTGGTTGAGAAAAAGACAGAAAACAAACTGTTTCTGCCCTCAATCTGTAGTCAGATGGGACAGGTTGAGAAAGTTTAATGTGAGTTTTATATGAATGGCACTTTACCGTGTTGTGTTTAAAAGGTCCCTTTAATTACTTTTTTTTTTATTAATTTTGTGTCTTTTTTGGTAATTCTGTGTCCTTTTTTTTTTTTGTCATTTTTTGTCTTTTTTAAGTAATTTATTTATTTTTGTCATTTTATGTCTTTTGGGTCATTTTGCGTCTTTTTTGTCATTTTGTGTCTTTTTTAAGTAATGTCGTTTTTTGGTCATTTTGTGTCTTTTCTGTGTTATTTTGTGTCTTTTTTGTGTCATTTTTGTGTCTTTTTTTCATTTTGTGTCTTTTTTGTGTGTCTTTTTTGTCATTTTGTGTCTTTTTTGTGTCATTTTTGTGTCTTTTTTTCATTTTGTGTGTCTTTTTTGTCATTTTGTGTCTTTTTTGGGTCATTTTGTGTCTTTTTTGTGTGTCTTTTTTGTCATTTTGTGTCTTTTTTGTGTCATTTTTGTGTCTTTTTTTCATTTTGTGTGTCTTTTTGGTCATTTTGTGTCTTTTTTGGGTCATTTTGTGTCTTTTTTGTGTCATTTTGTGTCTTTTTTGTCATTTTGTGTCTTTTTTGTGTCATTTTGTGTCTTTTTTGTGTCATTTTTTTGTCATTTTTGTGTCTTTTTTCATTTTGTGTCTTTTTTGTGTGTCTTTTTTTGTCATTTTGTGTCTTTTTTAAGTAATTTAGGTTTTTTTTTGTCATTTTGTGTCTTTTTTAGGTCATTTTGTGTCTTTTTTGTGTCATTTTTGTGTCTTTTTTCATTTTGTGTCTTTTTTTTGTGTCTTTTTTGGCATTTTGTGTCTTTTTTAAGTAATTTCGTGTTTTTTGCAGTCAGTTGAGAAAAAGACAGAAAACAAACTGGCTTTGCCCTCAATTGACCAGATGAAACAGGTTGAGAAAGAGGTCGACTGCTTTGACCTTTGACCCCGTTAATTTAAACAGGGGCGAATATATAAAACTGAGTTTACATCTGTGAGCAACATGTGCTGACGTGGCCTTGATATGAAAGTTTAATGTGAGTTTCATATGAAGTGATTTTAGTAATTTTGTGTATTTTTTTGGTCATTTTGTGTCTTTTTTAAGTAATTTTTTTTTTGTCATTCTTTGTCCTTTTTGGGTCATTTTGTTTTTTGTTTTTTTTAGTAATTTTCTTAGTAACTTTAGTAATTATCTTTTTTGTGTCATTTTGTGTCTTTTTTGGGTAATTTTTGTGTCTTTTTTTGTCATTTTGAGTCTATTTTAAGTAATTTAGTGTTTTTTCAGTCAGTTTGTGTCTTTTTTTGGTAATTCTGTGTCTTTTTTGGGTCAGTTTGTGTCTTTTTTTTTAGTAATTTTGTGTCTTTTTAAGTAATTTTGTGTCTTTTTTGTGTCATTTTGTGTCTTTTTTGGTAATTCTGTGTCTTTTTTGGGTCATTTTTGTGTCTTTTTTGGTAATTTTGAGTCTATTGTAAGTAATTTAGTGTTTTTTCAGTCAGTTTGTGTCTCTTTTTTTTGTCATTTTGTGTCTTTTTTAGTAATTTTGTGTCTTTTTTTGGTCATTTTGATACTGCCTGCAGCAGCCCCCAGGTAATTTGAGTTGGAGACCCCTGCTGTAGGCGAAATTCCTTTTCCTGAAAAAGTGATTCCTTATATGTTTGTTATTACAGTGGTAATTACATAATATTTACACCACTAACAAAGAGTCTTTTGACTCTTTTTCTTCTTTCAAAATGACCTTTTATTAATTGGAGAATAGCGTTTATCACCATCTAATATTCTTTATATGTAACAGGGAAGATTTTGGATATAAGAAATTCTTCATCACTAAGAATTTCAACTTCATTATCACTTTGTAAATTTTGAGACGTCACTGCTCACTTCAAAGGGGATGCCTCGTCCCGTGACGTCACGGCGCTCCTCTGAATGTGTGTGTGTGTGTGTGTGGCGCAGAGAGACAGATGAGCTGCAGACAGGCTGAGAGACACACACACCGCTCACTGTGAGTCACTTTATCTCTTTATCTCACACATTTACACCACAATCTGTTCCACTTTGACACCTTTTAAACTGGTTTCTAACTGGTTTTAGATCGACGCTTTGATTTCTGTAAATGCGACTTTGTAACCGCGTGAAATCCATTAAAACACGTTAAATATTCTAGTTATCGCTTTTTTGAAGAAGGGGAGAAGAAACTACGAAGGAAAAACATATTAAAGGGAAATTTGCAACGTTTGTTTATGACTGAAAAGTTTTTATTTTCGATCTACTGAAGCTTATAATGTTTCATAAGTCAGGGCTGGAGATTTTTTTATGTTTTCATAGATTTCGGCTGTGAAAATAATCTTGTGTAGGTTATTTAAAGCGAAGGAATGTTGGGAACAACAACTGACCGACCAGGGACACAAAAACAACAACAAAAAGAATCTGGATGTTTATTTTTTGTCACATTTTTTTAAGGATAAACAGCATGAAAACAACGGTTTTTCTCCCCCAAAAAACTCATGAAACTGATTTTTAGTTTTTTCTCCAATGAGCAATATTGAAATTATTGTACTTATTCTGTGAATAATCGTATTTATAATATTTGTTGTTGTTTTTAAAAAAAATCGTCTTTCAAATAGGGTTGTTATTTTGAGAACAGTCTAATTTATCATTATTATAATTCTTTTATTGAAATAATGTAGTTATTTGGCAAAGAGTCTTATTTATTATTATTTTTATTTTATTGAAATAATGTCGTTATTTTGGGAACGGTCTAATTTATTGTTTGTTTGTTTTTGTATTTGTTTGTTTTTTCTGTGCTGTTTTTCTATTTCCGATTGGTGAGAAAAATAATTTTGAGCTTTATTTAAATGTTTTTAAGCCAAACAATCTCCAGTCTTTGAGTTCCTCCTGATGGATTTAACAGCTGAACAGAATAAAGATTCTCAGATTTTATTCTGATCGTCTTTAATATTACCTCTCTGTAAGATAAATAATTAAAAACTTTATTTTATTGATTGATTTATAGTCTTTGCTGACAGTTGAACAGACTAACTCTCTCCTCCAGTAGTCCTCCTCCTGTCAGCACCATGCTCCCCGGCCTGCAGCGCCCCCTGCTGGCCGCTCTCCTCTACCTGCTGCCCGGCGGACTGAGCCGCCTGCCGGGATACAGCAACGGTTTCCACTACCAGGACATCAGCAACGGCAACGGCAACGGAGAGAGTAGGTCAATACCTGTCTGTCTGTCTGCCTGTCTGTCTGTCTGCCTGTCTGTCTGCCTGTCTGTGAAGTATGAAGTTGAAACTTTGTGTCTCGTGCAAAAAGTACAATGAAACCAAGTATATTTACTCTAGACATCAATCAGGTATTTTACCTGTTAAAGTGCAATTTTCAGCTGTATTTTATATATTCTTCCCAATTTTACGTTTCTGTTTAGGATGTTAGTACTTTGTTAATATTGTTTGTTTCTATTTTATGTATGAAAACCTCCCCATTGTGTGTGTGTGTGTGTGTGTGTACATATATATATGTATATGTGTATATATATATATGTATATGTGTATATATATGTATATGTGTATATATGTATGTATATATATATGTATATATGTATATATATGTATGTATGTATATATGTATATATTTATATGTATATATATATGTATATATATGTATGTATATGTGTATATATATATGTGTATATGTGTATATATATGTGTATATATGTATATATATATGTGTGTGTGTATATATATATATATATATATATATATACATACATACATATACATACATACATATAAAAAAGTGCAATTCTTTCTTGTATTTTATTGTATTTTACTTTTTAAGTCTGGTCTTTAATTGAGCTTTATTTCATGATTATTATTAATTATTATTATTTATTCATTTTTAGTCTTTTGAATTATTTGTTGTGTTCTATTGTTTTAGTCTGGCTCTTAATTGAGCTTTGTCTTTATTTATTTGACCAATTTTTATTTTGTTTTATTTACTTTTTCTGCCTCTAGTTGAGCTTTTTTGTTGTGTTCTGTGAAACACCTATTGCATAATAATTACATTTTATTTGTATGAAAAGTCTGGCTGATTGTGAGCATGTTGGCATGCTAATATTAGCGTTTTAATGGTCTTTCCACTTTAGTTGCTGTTGTTTTGCATCTCGTCTTCGTTTCCAGTCAGACCCGATTTATGCAGCTCACAGACTGTTTAGGGACCCCAGGATGCACAAAGATTCACACACAAGAGGACACAATAACACATTTACTGCAGCAGAAACACTGACTGTTATCAGCATAAAGTGGGCGTGTCTGTAAAGAGAATCATTTTATTCAGATATCATGAAAGCGCCACAAAAGTTTTGGCTTTTCCACAAGTTTCCATGTCCAATTTAATGCATCAACCCTTTTCAGCAAAGGTAAAAAAAAAACACCTCGACCAAGTGGAGTAACATGATTTTGTAGTTACAGAGATTTTTCTAATTTTGCAGTGAGCATTCAGCATTTTAATGCAACTACTGTTTTTGTGTGTTTTTTGTAATTTCTTTGTTTGTTTTTGTTTGTGCTTTTTGTTATTTTTGTTTTGTTTTTTGTAATTCTGTTTGTGTTTTCATTTGTTTTTGTGTGCGTATTTTGTATTTTTTTGCGTATTTTTAGTATTTTTTGTGTGTGATTTTGGTGTGTTTTTAATGTTTTATTATGTGTGTTTTGTATTTTTTTGTGGGGTTTTTTTGTTATTTTTTTGTTTTTTGCGTGTCTTTATGTGTGTTTTTGTAATTATTTTTGTGTTTTTTTGTGTGTTCAAAATGTTGATCCAGTCAAGTCAAAATAAAAAAAATAATAAATAGGTCATATAGGTGAGGTTGTGCTGACAACAATGATACCAACACGTCATGGTAAAGAGTTTTAAGTGGTTTTTACAGACAGAATGAAAAGGACTCCAAAACCGACAAAATAGCCCCAAACTCCAAAGGGTTAAAAAGGAGTTAACATGTTGCATTGTTGTGTTTTTGTCTTCCAGTTTATTTTAACGGGGTCCGTCTCCACGTGGAGTCCCCGCAGCACTCGGTGTCGGCCACCAGGGGGAGCAGCGTCACGCTGCCCTGCCACTACCACTACGAGCCGGAGCTGAACACGCCGCGCAGGACCCGGGTCAAGTGGTCCTGGCTGCCCGCCAACACCGCCACGGCCCCCGTCACCCCCGAGGCCATCGCCAGGGAGACCGAGGTCATGGTCGCCATGGGCAACCGCCACCGCAGCTACGGCAGCTTCCGGGGCCGCGTGCGCCTGAGACGCTCGGTGCCGGGCGACATGAGCCTGGTGATCAACGAGCTGCAGCTCAACGACACGGGACGCTACAGGTGTGAGGTCATCGACGGGCTGGAGGACGACAGCGTGACGGTGGAGCTGGAGCTCCGGGGTGAGCAGAGTGTGTGTGTGTGTGTGTGTGTGTGTCTGTGTCTGTGTGTGTGTGTGTACCTGCACATTATTCCTTTATGAATACCAGTGTAACACAGTTGTGACTTTTAGAACAACCATGATCATTTTTGGAGAATTTCTGAGATTATAATGGGTGTGTATTGCACGGAATGTTCGTGTCACAGTGTGTGACATCATCGCCAGAGTGTAGAGGGAGAGAAGAAACTGTCAAAAAAATAAATTTGAAAACTGCGCTCCAGGCCGCAAACTCCACTCTACAGAAATAATTTATACATAGAAACGTAGGAAAATTAGTCTTCTCACTCACAATCCTCTGGTAAAGCTGTCAGAGTTATAGTTTGGGCGTAGGACGCACAGATGATCCACCAACACCACCAACAGCCTCATTGGCTCCCATATTAAAAACGCAGGAAGATTTCTGAAAAAGGGAGCTGTAACAGTTTTTTTAGATCGCTCTAACAAAGCTATTTTTTCATTTTTCTTAAAAAAAACAAACATATGTAGACGTTCAGGAAGAACTCAGGACGCTCAAAGTGAAGTCGGATCAATGATAGGTATTATGGTTTTGCCAAAAATGCTTTCTGTTCGAGGCCAGAAATTCCAGTCTGTCCACCTCTGGCTGTTGTCACCGTGCCGGAACATTCGGCAGTTGGTGGCAGTTAATTCTGTTGATTGCTCTGCTCTGATTGGTCCTTTGATCTTTGATGTGATTACAGTTACAGATACACGCACACACACATGCTCGTAAGCGCGCACAGTCCTCCAGATACACATGCTTCAAACACACATCAGGATGTTTGTGCAATTTAAACAGCTCCTTACACAGATTAAGTTCCCTAACGCGACATAAATGGACTTGAAGTGTGATAAATCTGGCCTCATGTTGCAGCCTTTTATTACAACATATGATCATAAAACCAACCTCTTATATAACTCGTCTCGTCCCGGTGCAGGCGTGGTGTTCCCGTACTTCTCCCAGAAAGGACGCTACCACTTTAACTTCTTCGGGGCCCAGCAGGCGTGCCAGGACCAGGACGCCACCCTGGCGACCTTCGAGCAGCTCTACGCGGCGTGGGAGGAGGGGCTGGACTGGTGCAACGCCGGCTGGTTGGCCGACGGGACGGTGCAGTATCCAATCACGGCGCCGCGGGACGGCTGCGGCGGCGTGGACTTGGCTCCCGGTCTGCGCAGCTACGGACAACGCCACCGCCTCCTCCACAGCTACGACGCTTTCTGCTTCTCCGCCTCCGTCAAGGGTCAGTACGAACATATGTGATTATTTTAACCCTAGGGAGTCGAAGCCAATTTTTCCTGTTTATTTCCGCCTGTTTTTTTTTGTTAAATGCATGTATTTCTTCAACCCTTTCTAGCAGAATAAAGTAATATACACCATTTTTTTCAGGACTACCAGTGCTACCAGAATATATGGCTTCTGTCATATGTCACATGAATGTGCAAAAAGTTATATAACCCTGAAGACAAATTAACAAATAAAGGGGAAATTTAATTTTACAGAAATATAGTGAAACCACACACAAAAACATAAATGCAATGGTCTTTCTTCCTTTAGGGACCGTGTACTTCCTGAAGCAGCGGACCCGGCTGAACTTCACGGAGGCGGTCCAGGCGTGCTCCAGAGACGGGAGTCAGATCTCCAGGGTGGGCCAGATGTTCACGGCCTGGAAGCTGACGGGTTTGGACCGCTGTGACGCCGGCTGGCTGGCCGACGGCAGCGTGCGCTACCCCATCACCAAGCCGCGGGATAACTGCGGCCCGCCGGAGCCCGGCGTCCGCAGCTTCGGGTTCCCGCCTCCCTACCTGAAGTTTGGCGTCTACTGCTACCGGTAGACGCTTCGATACTCAAACGAACTCTTTCTAACGGCTCCAGAGGTTAGTGAGAGCTGCAGCCTGGAGCCACATCAGCTGTTGGTTCATTTCTGACTGTAACTGATCTAACTTTACTACCAGTCAACAACTGTTTAGATATCTGCACCCATTTGTTCTCAAAGGACCAGAGTGTGAATTTAGGGCAGGCAGGTCCAAACTATTCCATTAACCCTTTGATGTACAACATATAAACACCTTCTAAAGCACAACATTGGTCAAAATTGACCTTCTGCAATAGAAGCGGAAAATTCAGAAATGAATAAATTAAAACAAAAAATTAGGATGTATGTTGATCAAAAACCTGGAATACTGACTGATGAAATTAATTTATTGCAAAGAATTGCATAGAATATAAAAATGTAGTCGGGTCACTTTAGACCATGTTGTGCATCAAAGGGTTAAGGGTCGTGTGGCTGCAGATCTTTGTTCCAACCAATCATCAATCTTGAGATCAGCTGATTAAAGGACTCGTGCCTGTTGGGAGTAAAACCTGCAGCCACACGGCCCTTTATGGAAACGTTCAGATATGCCTGATTTAGGAGATCTGTTGTCAGAAATGGAACATAACATTCATACTTATATTTTCATAGATACAATAACCTGAAACTGAGGGCGTTTTCACACCTGAAAGTCCGATCCAAGGTCCCTGTTCTGTTCCATTGTCTACATTTGGTCCTGGTTTTGGTTTCACGCTGCAAAAGGAATAACGACTTTACAAGACAGTTCTACTGGACACGTCATCTCCCTGTGGACTTCCGCGGCTCGTTTTGTTTTGGTTAGGCTGCGTTGTTAGGCTGGCCGGCATCTGACCTCAGTGTTACTTCTTGAACGTGTTTACACTAAATTAATCCAGCCAGCCACCATTTACCTGTGGTAATACTTCTGCTACCAGCAGGACCAGCTTAATGAGCAATACGTGAGAGTGCTCGGTATTCACAAGATGAGCCTCCATCATGAGAAACTGTATCGCGGACGACAGGAGAGGAGGAGAAAACAGCTCGCAATCCTGCCGGTTATGGCAAAGTAAAAAAAACTTCCTGTCATTGATACGAAGGTCCGAACTATATAAAAATGTGTTTTCACACTGCAAAAGGTTCGGACCTTGGTTCGTTTGGTCCGGACCGAGACCACCTCTTTTGGTCGGACCAAACTTTGGTCCTTTGGCACCTTTCACACCTGGAATTTCGGTTCAGATCAAACTGAAAAGTCCGAAAGTCCGGACCAAACGAGATAGGTGTGAAAGCGCCCTAAAACACGCTCTAAGAAGTCAGCTGTTCATCGTTTCCGGTAAATGAATGTTGAACCAGCCAAAGTTCTCTTGTGCAAATATGGTCACTTCTGGCTCAAAAACAAACAAAAAAATACAAGATGACAACAATCAAACCTGAGGCTTAACAACAATCGTCCACAAACGCCGATAAATCCTGCACACTGCTCAGAATGTGAACACACCACCATTCAATTTAAAGATGGTTCATTTTAAACTCAGATCTTCATATTATTATTAAATCTCTGCTTTCCAACTGCACCTCAATCCTCCATCCAGCCCGTATTTATTCCCTGCAGAACATTTAAACATGTAAAGAGTCTTTCTGACGGGCTCCTCGATGGTTGGAAGAGTTTTCAGTATTTCTATCAGATGTTTCAGCTGCTCGTCGACCCGAGGTTCCTCTCTCTCTCTAACACTGTGAAACATACTGGAGTCTCTGTGTGTGTGTCCCGTTTTATAAAGTATAAAGCATCTCTTTGTCGTTTCTCCGGCTGATCCGGAGAGGCAGAAGTTCTGAGTGAGTCTCTGTGTTGTTGTAATATTTAAACTACCTTGTTTACATCCGTTGTGGAAGAAGAAACCATGTTTCATTACTTACATGTATCTCTTTGTTGTTTTTCACTATACATGTTTACGCATTTGTACTATTTTCTATGACTTAATAAAAACACGACTGTAAAGATGTTTTTATATGAGACATGCATACTAAAGTAAAAAGTTTCTGTAAATCCTGCAGTTGGACAATCGTCTAGTTAGAGATAATGTAAATGAATGTCCAGCTTGTTGTTTAGTGATGCTAACAGCAGAGTTTCCTGTAGCTCAGCTCGCCGTGCTGCCAGAACTGGGAGTGTGTTTGTGTTTACACCATAGACCGTAGACCGTATATGAAGATGATGTCCTGACAGCTCAGTGTAAGAGAAGCCAGAACATCTTGGTTGCCCCCTAGTGGCCAGAACAAGTAAGTACAAGTTAAATCATTTTTTTCAGGGTGGAGCAGTAGAGATTTAGACATCACTGTTACCTCACTTCATGTTTAAACCAGGCTTGTTTTTCATCTGTGTTTGTTTTTTGGTCAATTTGTGTCTTTTTTGATCATTTTTACATTTACTTTTGGTCAATTTGTTTCTAATTCGATAATTTTTTGGTCATTTTGTGTCTTTTTTAGTCAGGCCAAATGCACTCCTTTCATTGAGATATGGTTACTCAAAATGTGCTCTACCATATGGTTGAGCAGGCAGTTGTTGGCCTGTAGGTGGCGCTGGATGAAAGTCAGGATCTCACTAAAGTAATCAGGATTTATCTTAAAGGATCCATAAGTGTCTTCAACACATATTGAGATATTTCTTTCTTGATGAATGTTTTTTAAATGTTCAGAAATGTTCTTAGATGACCTGTTATTGGTGGATTTCTACCTCTGAATCAGTTTCCCTGAGGAACCCCGGGGCCGAGAGGTGCGATGTGTTTCTGAGCGTACAAGCATCCTCTGTAGGTAAACAGCGTGGCTCTGTCTGTTTATGAGTCCAGCACGCCGCTACGCCGCCGCCACGACCACGCTACGCCCTGCTGCACCACCACGAACACAAGACCCTCTCATCACACAGCCTGCAGGCTTCATAAACACACTTTATTTACACCTGCTGGACAAACAGCAGCACACACACACACACACACACACACACATCGAGGGAGTACATGCCTGCATACACACTTCAGATTAATGTACACATGTAGAGTGTGAATGCACAGATGCAAACACACGTGCAACCACATGTACTTATATACATACAGGGCTACACACACACACACACACACACACACACAGATGTGTTATGGTGATGAAGGTGGTGGCTGTGG
Source organism: Centropristis striata (assembly GCF_030273125.1). NCBI lineage: Eukaryota > Metazoa > Chordata > Actinopteri > Perciformes > Serranidae > Centropristis > Centropristis striata. The sequence continues at coordinate 39,060,615 of NC_081522.1, forward strand.
AGGCTGATGAAGGAGCTTATTTACTGTGAGTTTTTTTTTTCTCGGTTCCACAGGAGGTAAAAACTAAAAACAAACTAAAAGCTCAGTTTGTTCCTGTGGCTCAGCAGAGTTCACCTCCGATTTAACATTTAACGGCTCCGGGAGAGAAGATGTTCCAGAAAACAGGAATAAATGTATAAAGGTCCTGAAAGAAATATTTCACCCCAAAATGACGCTTTTAATCATCAGTTACTGACTCTCTGTTACCTTGAATTCTTAAACAAATAACCCAAAAACCAACAAGTCCTCCAAACTATAAACCCATACAGGCTGACGGCTTCAACATGCCCTTATTGTTTAGGACAGGGGTCTCAAACTTGCGGCCCATAGGCCAATTGTGGCCCTCATGACGATATTTTGTGGCCCCCACCTTGATATGAAAGTTTAATGTGAGTTTTATATGAATGGCACTTTACCGTGTTGTGTGTGGAAGGTCCCTTTAATTACTTTTTTTGGTAATTTTGTCTTTTTTAAATCATTTTGTGTCTTTTTTAATAATTTTGTGTCTTTTTTTTAAAAAAAGGTCTTTTTTGTTAATTCTGTGTCTTTTTTTTTATTTTTAGTAATTTTGTTTCTTTTTTAGTAATTTTGTCTTTTTGGTCATTTTGTGTCTTTTTAAACTAATTTTGTGTCTTTTTTTTTGGTAATTCTGTGTCTTTTTTGTTCATTTTGTTTCTTTTTTAAGTTATTTAGTTTTTTCCCTGTCATTTCTGTGTGTTTTTGGGGTCTTTTTGTGTATTTTTAAAATATTTTTGTGTCTTTTTTGGTAATTCTGTCTTTTTTTTTTTTTTTTTTTTGTGTCTTTTTTTGGTCATTTTGATACTGCCTCCAGCGGCCCCCAGGTAATTTGAGTTTGAGACCCCTGGTTTAGGATGTGGAATAGTCTCTGTTTGGTTCGGTTTAGGCAACAAGGATACTTCCCTAACCTCACGACAAAAAGCACATGGTTAGGTGTAACAAAGGATACTTTAAAAGATTAAATAAATGGACGTAACTACCAGAAGAGAGGCAATAAAGTAGTTACTGTGAAGCCGGACGTGTTAGAAGTTACATAACTTTAAATATCAACGTTGACTTTTGGTTTGACTGGATCTCCTGCGTCACGTTTTGTTTGTTTGACCGCTCTATGATCCCTCTGCAGCATTTCGGATCTGGAGCCTAATCTTGAATGTATACAGAGACGTAATGAGTGACTGTGGAAAAACAAACAGCTTCTGAAAAGGTTAAAGAGTTAAACCAAGTGAGAACCAGCTCCAGACCAGCAAAAGAACGATGTTTGTGTTGGTTAAAGGGGGTAGAAGTGGACTTTGTTGATCTTTATACTCCATATCGTTGCTCAGGTTCTTCTCATGAAGGTATACCAAAAGAAATTGTTCTAAAATTTGTAGCTATCCCACAAATAAATGCTCTGAAGACATTTAACATGATTTTCTAGATAATAACCAAAATCATTATGAATAAAACTATGTTAAATGTCTAGATATCAGCTCTTAAATTAAACTCTTATCAGCTATTTTTATTGTTGTCATTATATTTGTCCAAACAAATGTATCTTTAGTTGTACCAGGAATTAAAATGAACAAGAAACTGAAAAAAACTTGGTCAATTTGTGTCTTTTTTGATCATTTTACATCTATTCTTTTCTGATAATTTTCACATCTATTTTTGGTCAGTTCGTTTCTATTTCGATGATTTTGATTTTGGTCAATTTGTGTCTTTTTTAGTCATTTTTATATCTACAGTCATGGAAACATTCTTGATAATAACCAAAATCATTATTAAGAAAACCATGGAAAATGTCTAGATATCAGCTCTTACATTATGATGTATATAAAACCTCCTGGGGGTAAAAAAAAAAAAAAGAAAAAGAAAAAGTGACTTGGTTTTGCAGACAGAACAATAATTCACAGAGATGATGATAATTCAGAGACTATAGTCATGGAAAAAAAATATTAGACCATTGTTTTCTTCAATTTTGATAATTTTTAAATCTACTTTTGGTCATTTTGTGTCTTTTTGAGTCATTTTTACATCTATTTTTGTGTCTTTTTTAGTCAATAATTCACAGAGATGATGATAATTCAGAGATTATACAGTCATGGAAAAAAATATTAGACCATTGTTTTCTTCAATTTTGATAATTTTTACATCTATTTTTGGTAATTTTGTTCTTTTTTTGATAATTCTTACATCTATTTTTGGTCATTTTGTGTCTTTTTTAGTCAATTTTACATCTATTTTTGGTAATTTTGTGTGTTTTTTAGTCATTTTTACACATAAAACCTCCTGGGGGTAAAAAAAAAAAAAAAAAAAGTGACATTGGTTTTGCAGACAGAACAATAATTCACAGAGACGATGATTCCAAGTTTTATTTGGTACAGCACAGTACAGCTTACTGTTTGTTCACATCAGGATTCGGGAACTTTCTGTGTGCAACTTTACACGTTTTGGTTTATTTGTCAAAAGATAAATCGTTTTATTGAAGAATCAAAACACTGATACAGATTTATTTATTCATTTAAATCCCTCAGATGTTGGTTTCATGTTGACACACACACTGCAAGCGTCCAGCTCGACTTCACTCGTTTATTTACTCGTACAAAATGTACAAACTGGTGCTGCTGTGAACTGTGTGTGTGTGTGTTTGTGTGTGTGAGAGTACCTGTGTGTGTTTGCTGTTTCAGTGTTTTTCTGCGAGAAGTCGGATACGAAAACAAGTATCAGCTCCGAGTTGAAAAGCAAATCTTGACCTTTAAAAGATCATGGTCGACATTTTATAACCTTCACGTTATTTCTCATCATTTTTATAATAATTTTTACTGTTTTCACAGCTTCTTTTCCCCCTAAAAAACTGCGTCATTTCTCAAGTTTTAAGGAGTACATTTCTGTTAAAAGACCCTGAAACTCAGCCAGAACCCGTCTTTTAAGAGGTTTAACTTCACGTTTCAGTCACTCATAACTGCAGCTCACCAGCTAATTAATCTAACAAATCAAACAACAGGAGGATGAAAGATGATGAATTAATCAAACAGTTAAACTGTCTGTTAAAGTTAACGACAGATCCGGCTGTTCAGAGAATATTTTCAGTGAGAAACTCGACTGCAGACCGGCTGTGGATCTGCTGGAACCCGGACGGTTCAGGATCTCACTTTATCAGCTGCAGGTGATTGTTTTAATGTTTAAGGTGCACTGGATCCAAATGATTAGACTCCCAAAAGTGCATGAGTGCTGATTCTTTCAGTCCAGATCTGCTGCTGGGACTTTAATCACGTCTTGAACTTGGATTTCTATATTCGTCACTAGGGGTGTCATGGTTCGATTCACTTTTCTGCACCAGTTAAACTTTAGGCCCCATTTACACGAGGACACTTGCGGGTAAAAACTACAAAATATTTTATCAGAAGTGCCCTTGGTTTAGATGGTGACAGCTTTTTTGGGGCTTAAAAACGCAAAAATGTGCCTCCAGCCTCCAGAGTGTAAAACTGTAATCCTCTCCTCCGTAGCGTGTCGTCTACACTGACAAGACACAAAACTCTGATCTGATCTGCTCACGTCACGTATGTGTTTACGTCACATCCATGCTCCAGTACAGGAAATAAACAAACGTGGGATTATTTCCATGCGTCAGACCTTCAAGCTGCTCTGGCAGCTCTAATAAATTTACAGGAGTCTTTCCACCAAATGTCCAGGATATGTACAGATAGTATTAGTGAACAGAGAAGGATCTGGAATTACCTCCATCACATTCTGGATGCAGCGATTGGTGGGAGGAGCCAGACGGCTGTGAACGAGACCTGGGAGATCTAGTGATGGTGGAGAACTTTGTGGAAGGAGTAGCTGATGAAAATGTGTGGCGTGAAAACTTCTGCATGCCCAAAGATGCTCTTATGGCTTTAAGTGATGCCGCCTGGCTGCATACAATCCAATTCCACACACTTTTGCGTCACCGTATGCAGCAGATTTCCTCCCGAAAACGCTCGTCTAAAGACGCCACTTTTGCGTCTTCTGTTCAGACCGTCATCATGTAAACGGAGCCTTAGTTTGGACCATTTTGCAGCATCGGCCTCAAGATCTTTTCTTCCCTTTCCTTCTTACCATATCGCTCTACCTTTTCACTTTTCTAGTTCAAACCTCTTATTTGTATTTTCAGCTCTGCTCTTTCTGTCTTGATTTTATCAGATATTTTCCAGTTTGACCTCAACATTATCAAATGGACGAAACTGCTCTGCCTTGTATTATAGGTATCCTGTTGACCAGGATTCTGATTTTGGGACTTTGTTCCCAGTGCTGTAGTACTGGAGTCCTGCCTCAAGACCAAGTCTTGCATGTTCAGGCACTTCTTTCAAGTCTTGATGATCGGTCAAGGAAACTTGCCGTTTTTATGCCACCATGTTCTTTCTTAAACTTTCTCTGAGCTTGTTAAGTTGATATGGTGATTATTGTGGCTGTAGTCCCTGAGTCTGGTCTCCAAACCACTTTTTTGAGATCTTGCAGCTGTCTGTCTGGTCTCGTGCCTTGTTGGACTGAGTCTAGTCTTGGTCTCCAGTTGGCTACTGGTCAAGTTGTCCCTGGCTGCTGATTGGGGATCAGTTGTACAAAATGTTTCTGATTCTACCAACATGATGTGTTAGATTAACCTGATGTAAGAAGATCATTTGTAGATAGATCAAATTGTTAAAGATAGATTCGTCCTAACTCCTTAATCATGACTTTGGAAAGATTCTATTGCCTGTCTTAATGGTCTCGAACAGGACTCAGGTTGTTCTGGTCTTGGTCTCCAGTTGGCTACTGGTCAAGTTGTTCCTGGCTGCTGATTGGGGATCAGTTTTACAGACTGTTGCCTGATTGGCTGATTCTACCAACATGATGTGTTAGATTAGTAAAAAGATCATTAGTAGACAGATAAACCTTGAACCTCAAAGATAGATTCATCCTTTCCATCCTAACTCCTTAATCACAACATTGGAAATATTCTATTGCCTGTCTTAATGGTCTTGAACAGGACTCAGGTTGTTTTGGACTTGGTCTCCAGTTGGCTACTGGTCAAGTTGTTCCTGGCTGCTGATTGGGGATCAGTTGTTCAGGACGTTTCTGGTTCTACCAACATGATGTGTTAGATTAACCTGATGTAAGAAGATCATTCGTAGATAGATCAAATTGTTAAAGATAGATTCGTCCTAACTCCTTAATCATGACTTTGGAAAGATTCTGTTGCCTGTCTTAATGGTCTCGAACAGGACTCAGGTTGTTCTGGACTTGGTCTTGGTCTCCAGTTGGCTACTGGTCAAGTTGTTCTTGGCTGCTGATTGGGGATAATTTTTACAGACTGTTGCCTGATTGGCTGATTCTACCAACATGATGTGTTAGATTAGTAAGAAGATCATTAGTAGACAGATAAACCTTGTTAAAGATAGATTCATCCTTTCCATCCTAACTCTGTAATCACGAAATTGGAAATATTCTATTGCCTATTATAATGGTCTTGAACAGGACTCAGGTAGTTCTGGTCTTGGTCTTGAACTTGACTTGGACTCACTTAGAGGTATACTATGTAGAAGTTCCCCAGCAGGAAGAAAAAGCTGTGATTCAGATGAATAAACTATATTTTCTAATAGTTTCATGGTGTTTTGGGTCCAAAAGACGAATAAAAACTCCCAAACTCAACCCGTTCTTCATCAAATAACGCTGCCTTTTGATTTAATTCTGATTATCATTATTGAAAGCTCATTTTGATCAGTTCTTAAGTTTCGTATCGAAACCATGACACCCCTATTCATCATCAATTGGAACAGCACAATCATTCCAGTATATGTGATACTGAGGTGGGAGGCTTGAGCGGTATGACGGCAAAAAAACAAAAATACAGACACTGCTCTTTCAGTCTGAATCAGTTCCTGCCGTAGATTCTGGTGCAATGTGGGAAAAGTATGAAAACTCGGATATACCGCCCGAGAGGTTGTGACGTTCAAACTCAAGGTTGTGACGAGATCATTTGGTCTCTTTAAAGGCTAATTTACCAGCTTTTACTCATATTTCTGTCAGCCTCAAGACCTCTTCTGAAAGTTCGGATAAAATAAAACCTAATTTAACCATTTTTCCATGTTGTAGATAGACATAATTTGTGCTCATTGCTGTATTTTAAAGGGTCACAACCAAACAGGTTTGAGAATCACTGTATTTGTCTTGAAGCTCACTTGTCGTCCTCAGAGACCCAAAAAAAAAAAGAAATAAAACCTACTAAGAAACACAGATCTATAAAAAAAAAAAAAAAAAAACTAAAATAAAGCAAAAGTCTATGTAACAATGTGTTTGACTTCAGAAAAATCCAGCTGCAATCGAAAACACTTTTTATTTTATTTGGGCTGTTTTGGACTTTGCGTGTCACTCTAGAGCCTCTTATTCACTATTTTATTATCTACTGTACCGTGTGTGCAGTGCTGGCAACCGAACATGTCTTCATGTGCATCGAGATAAATGCTTCCAAATACTAGATCACAGCTATAAATTACTAGACAGTATAAATACAAAGAGAGAACTGCCTTCAGAAGGTGCAGGGTGACACTCAGAGGTCCAAAACATCAGATATCACTGTCTAAATGTGCTTTTAGTGTGTGTGTTTGTGTGTGAATATACACACGGTGGGGGTTGTTATCTTTTTGGTCGGGCATTTTGCATTGGTGTCCATGCTTCTTGACAGGAGGGGGTCCTTTGTGGCTCTCTGTTGTATGTCCTTTTCATTGGTGCTCAGAGCAGCTTCCTCTGTTGCTGTTGGCTGCTGACCCCTTTACTTCTCCTCCTCAGGGACCTTTTGTGTAGCCGATTGCTGCTGGCGCCGGCTGCAGGAGAAAAGGTACGCATACTGATGACATCATGTAAACACAAGCTGCCAATAGACTCATAAACTTCCCTCAGAGTAAGCTGAAAAGGATCCGACTCTAAAAAAGGCTCCACGGAGTGAAGCTGAAGTGTTTATTTGACACACTCAGCAATTTATGTTTGTCTCAAGCTTTAATAGTCTGGCTCCTTCATTATTTCTTCTTCTATGTCTTCTTCATGAATTAAGTGGATTTAAAGCGTCCAGGTAGCTGAGGGGCTGAGGGCTGCAGGGGGCAGAACTAATGAGTTTCAGACTGACAATGAACTCCAAAGTCTCAGATTTGAGTTCAACCAGGGACTCTGTTCAACGTGCATCACATACTTTTTGATAGAGCGACATTAGGCTATTCTAAGGCTGCACAGTAAGCTGTTCACTGCAAAAAAGGTGTGTCTAAAATCAAGATAAAATATATATATATATATATATATATATATATATATATATATATATATATATATATATATATTCATTCTGCATATTGATTACTTTTACTTTTGGTACTTTAAGTATATTTTGATGCTGATACTTTTAACATCTGTCAGGTTTTGAATGCAGGACTTTTACGTGTAGTGGAGTAATTTCACAGTTTGATATTAGTACTTTTACTGAAGTAAAGGATCTGGCTCTTACATGTGTGTGTGCTGTGTGTGTGTGTGTGTGTGTGTATGTGTGTGTGTGTATGTGTGTGATCCGACTTCACTTTGAGCGTCCTGAGTTCTTCCTGAATGTCTACATATGTTTTTTGTGAAGAAAAATGAAGAAATAGCTTCGTAAGAGCGATCTGAAAAACTGTTAAATATGCTTTTCTACAGAAATCTTCCTGCATTTTTAATATGGGAGCCAATGGGGCTGTTGGTGCGTGTTGGTGGCGCATCATTTTTTATATTATTATTCTTCTTTCCAGTATTCTGGCAAATAGCTTTATGAACCAGAAAACGCCCAAATCAATCAACTACGACAAAAATAAAAGCACCAGTGTCATTGACTTATTGTCTAAAATACAAAAATGGCAACTTGATACCCTTTAGCCTGCCTTAAAATGACTAAGGCTTCCTCAACAGTTAACAAAATAATTATAAATAAATAATATATTCACACTCGGTAAGTTAAACGTATTAAACTGATCCGCGATGCACCGGCAGAAGACGGCCTCATTTTTTAAATCATGCATGATATATATTCATTCATCTATATTCACCCTGCCAGCTCACCTTCTGTACATTCCACCTGTGGCTCCTCCCACCGTCCGTCCGGCATGCAGCGTACGACCGGCAGGTGGCGCTGCGTGTAGCCCGCCTCACACTGGTAGCGGACTATGGAGTTGACGGGGTAACGCTCTCTGCTGCTGCCCATCGGCCGGCCGTGCTCCACCTCGGGAGGAGCGCCGCACGTGGCTGCAAGACAAGACAGATTAAAACAAGAAAAATAAACAGTTTATTGACAGAAAGAACATCCAGGATCTGGTCTCATACCGGGTCCGGTCTTGCAGGTGAAGGGCAGGTGGTAGTTGCAGGGCACGTCGTTCCACTGTCCGCCCTCGTGCCAGATCATCACCACACAGTCCTCCTCAGAGTTGAAGTAGTTATCCGGCTGGTTGGGCCTCCAGTTCTCAAAGGTCTGAGGAAGGAACAGACAGTCTGTGAGTACATGAACAGATTAATGATGCAGATGTTTGTGGAGCAGCTGAACTCACCAGAGGACTGCCGTCCGTCCAGCGGAACTCGTTCTGAACGTCTTTGTCATTCAGTCCGATCCACTGGTAGTCCTGGCCGTGAGCTGCAGCGCAGAGACACAGATGTTAGCTTTGATGCTATTTATGTTGACTCAAATTACGGTACAACCAAGATGCATCATCCCTCTCTGAGAGGGGAGCGTGTCTATGTTCCCCTCTTTGAGACCGGGCAACATAGGACCCTTTTCCCCCACTTTTCCCAAGAAGGGTCCTATGTTCCACAGTCTGTTACTTTTTCCAACATTACTGCCAAATTCCATGGCAAATAGACCAAACCCTAGCCCTAAAACTATTTAAAAAGCCAAAAAATGAACTGCAAAGTAAAGTAGCTGCTATGCAAATTTAAGTTTTGTGCTGCTTGAGCTAAGGTGGCCATGTGACGGTAGGCCTGCTGGCCATGCTGAGAGTCTACCGGAAAGATTGATAGATTGCGGGGAACATAGGACCCTTTTTCTGAAAAAGGGTCCTATGTTCCTCGCAATCTATCAATCTTTACAGCATGTATTGCTACAGGGGAACATAGGACCCTTTTGGGGAAAAACGGGGAACATAGGACCTTTGAAACAAGGTGACTTAATGTGTGTGTCGGACCTTGTGGGACCCGTTATCAGCGATGAGAGGTAACCTAAAATCCTGTCATGTGTTGCTTCATGTTGTGTTCCCCTGTGTGAAACAAATAACTGAGAACCAGTTGTAAATAGTTTCCCAGTCTTTGTTGTAGCTGCATTTAATTTTCTTTGTGGTGGTTGTTAGCTGTAGTGTTGCAGATCCGTTGGATCAAAGCATCTTGGTTTGATTTTTCAAAACTAGAGCCAGTTAAAATGCGGGACACTATCTCAGCACCTGGTCACCCCTGTTTGAAACCAACCTAATAACATTAGAATGTGTATTAAGAGACGGATGCATGGATTGAAGTTTGATTTTCAGCTCGAAAATAAACATTTAATCTCCCTTTTAAAGTAGCGTAAAGCTAACTCAGGAACTCATCATTTTTGGCTTTTTTCTAACCTTTTCTGCTCTTATTTAAAAGACCAGTTCTTCTTGTACTTTAACCCTTGTTACACTGAGGTTATTGCCATACCAGAAGCATGAAAATTAAATTTGTTAACAAATGTTTGTTGACATTAGCTTAAAATTTTGACATGCTAACGCTTCCGTATTGCCAGATCTCACATTGTTAAGAAAGAGAAAAAGATAAAAGTACATGTTCTCCTGATTTGTCTGTCAGAAAAATGCCTTTTCAGTGTCAGGAAGTTCAGCTGATGTGTAGCCTAGGAAAAAAAGAGGTCCAATATTTACTTTGGTAACTCTGGAGTGGAAGACTCAGTCATAATCTGAGCTCATCTTCACTTCTTCCTTTGGTGTTTATAGACTCAGATCTTCTGTTAGCTCCAAAGAGGCGAGGCAGCAACGAAACCCGCCAATGAACCGTCTCCGGTCATGATCCCGACCAGCTAGATGTTGCATTTATAGCTTTTAAAAGTTGTACATTCTGCCCGTTACCGCCTGTTCCTGAAGTATTTTACTCACAGTTGACGAACTGCTGCTCCTCCTGCGAGCCGATGCTGACCAGGTGAGAGTTGAGCTCCTGGCAGCGCTGCTCCGCCTCCGACCAGGTGTCTCTCTCTGCAAAGTGCAGGTAACAGCTTCCCCCGAACTCCAGCCAGCCTTCTGCACAGCCCTGCACAGCTACACACACACAACACTAGGGTTGTCACGATACTAAAAAATTTCAACTCGTTACCGATACTCAGGAAAATATTCAATACTCGATACCATTTTCGATACCACAAGGACAAAAACAAAGACCCCAAAATTATTAACAAGAAAAATGCAACATGTAAAAATTAACAGAACCACAGGTTGAATATTTATAATAAAAAACAGTTGTGCAAAAAGAAACTGCAACTATGATAACAAGCTTCAGGTCTGAGGTAGTGCAAAAAATAAATAAATACAATAAACAATAACAATTAGAACAATATTTCGAGGTTGTACGCTGTGCACAATATTAGGCAAGCTAGAGTGTTACCTATTTGCAACGGCGCTGACGTGACGCTGCAGTAACGCGCCCGGTGGAAATCAGGCTTTAGTATCGATACTTTTTTGAGTATCGATACTTTTGACAACCCTACACAGCACACACTGGTATCACACACAAACTGTAAGGCATTAAAGACAGTGATGGTGGAACTGTTACGGTAGTTTGGTGACTTACGGGTTGTGCAGTCTTCACCAGTGAAACCAGTGGGACACTGGCACATGGCCAGCTCCCCCTCCACGGAGCAGGACCCCGACCCACAGGGGTTTGGATCACAGGGGTTTGCAGAGGCTGACGGCACAGAGAAACACATTTTAAACATCGTTGTGTTAACAGCAAAAAAAATCCCACCAACAAAACCTAAAAAAAAAAGACGTGGTTTGTGTTTCAAAACGGCCTGCTGCCAACATGACCAGACGTTGCATTCAGGGTCCTAAAAACTCCATAATAATATTATTTTTCATCATAAGACTTTTTTAGTAGCATTTCATTTTAACTTCCAAGTTAACTAATAATAATAAATTTTGCATTGAAATTAATGGGCAGATTTTTTTTGCAGCCACACTTGGCGCCCCCTTCTGGAAATTTCGGTAGAATGCAGCTTAAGGCACTTCCTGGTTTATCTCCCTGCTCAGACCAGGAGGTTGCCGCCTGATTCAATCAACTGAACTGTTTTCAATCAGGTCATTTGTTGTATCAGGTGTTGCTCCTGCTTGGATGGAACAGAAACCTGTATCAGTTTGACACCTGACTCTGATAAATAAAAGAGACTGAAATCTCTTTGAAAACAGACGAAAAAAATGACCATAACCTGCGCGAGGTTATAATGTCCAGAGAGATTTAAATATGTTGGACTTCAACAGGTTTTCACAGACAAAAGCTGGCAGTTACCGGATATCTGAAACCCTGGTTGCAGTAGGATATCAGCAGAGTGAACATCTGAACCTTTTTGTAACTTTGGAGCAACCTGGAACCAGAATTCCCTTTGGAATAAATAAAGTTCTACCTTATCTGATCTTATCGTACCTTCCACGACCTCGGGCTGCTCCACCATGGCGGGGGTTGCTAGTGACATTGAGGGCGCCGTGGTCGGGCTGGTGTACGACGAGTCCGGAGTCACCGCATAAACCGTCGGCCCTGTGAGGGTCTCCTGATCCTCCCCGAGTCCTGACTGGCCGAGACTGGCGATGTACTCGGTGTAGGTCATCCCAGGCGGTAAGGCGATAGAAAGCTCCTCCGCTCTGGGTTTCTCATGAGACGATCCGCTTCCTGAAGGATCCAACGTGCTGCTGAACTCGTGTTGGATTCCCGACCCGCTTCCTTCCCCACTGACCTCCACCACGCCGCGGCCCTGCTCCGGGTGTCGCTCCAGCGGCGGCGACACGGTCACTTCCATCATTTCGTTGTCGGTCAGGAGGATGACGTTGGTGTAGTCCCCGGAGGCGGAGCTGCTGCCGGATTCGCCGGACGGGAAACCGCTCGGGAAGCCGCTGTGGAAGCCGGACTCAAAGGGGCGATATCCAGACACCTCCTGCTCGCCCGACGGCTGCACGGTGAGGTCGACGCCGCCGTGGTCCACGAAAGAGATGCCAGAGAATCCACCGGAGCCAGACCCAGACACGCCGCCAGATCCGGACGCACTGGAGTCCACGAAGCCGCTGGAGTCGACGCCTCCCCGGCCCTCCTGCTCCGTGGGCTTCTGGTACGTGGTCGACACCTCCTCCATCTTCTCGTCCACCATGATGATCGAGTCTCCACCGCTACCGCTAACGTCCCCACTTCCACTGATGAAACCGGACACGCCGAACCCAGAGTGTTGTCCGTCCACGCGCTCCCCAGATCCAGATGCACTCTCCTCTTCTCCAGATGTGAAGATGACGGTGCTCCCCCCCTCGGCCTCCTCCGGACCTCCGGAGGCCGACGGCTCCCCAGAGAAGACGTCGGGGCGTCCGCTGAAGATGACGTTGTCTCCTGAACCGGAGGCGTCGCCGCTGGTACCGGAGACGCCAGACTCTCCTGACTCAGGCTCCCCGCTGGCTGAATGATCCGCTGAACCGGAGCCGGACTCATCGACAGGGACTGGAGGTAAAATGGGACTTGCTGTGGGAAACATCAAGAGAATGTTAGATTCTTTATTATATCTTGAACGATCGTTCACTTAGTTATTTCCAGTTTTCTTTTTTTTTTTGCGATTGAATGTTTTTATTTAGAATAATCACACAGGGTGACATTTTGACTTTTTTCTTGTGACTTCGACTTTTTTAATTCTCATTTTGCCTTTTTTTCTCTTAACTTCAACTTTTTTCTCATTATTTTGACTTTCTTGTCGTTATTTTATCTTTTTTCATGATTTCTACTTTTCTTTCTCATTTTGACTTTTCTTGTGACTTCAACTTCTTTCTTGTTATTTTGACTTTTTCTTTGTGGCTTCAATTTTTTTTTCTCATTTTGACTTTTTTTCCCATGACTCCAACTTTTTTCTCGTTATTTCTGGCTTTTTTCTAACATTTTCTGCTCTTATTTAAAAGACCAGTTCCAACCACCATCACATGAGTGCTCTTTCAAATTACAAACAATATTCTAAGACAGAAGGAGGTGTCCCAGGACCAAAAAACTCAGGGAGGAAAGACGGGAAGGGGAGGGGTACATAATAAAAACACAACAGTAAGAATTATGTCTGCAGCTAATGAGCTACCGGTATATAGAAACAGACATACACAAACACACACATAAACAAACAAACAAACAAAGACATAGGGGACCAAACATATGTGCAAATAGAAGTAAGAAGGCTATAGCACACATCTACAGCATATTTTTCAAAGACAAAGCAATGTTAAGCCAAGTGTCCAAAGTATTTTCTTATTTCCAGTTTTCTTACCTGTGGGAGCGACCTGCTGAGTTGTGACGGTTGTCTTGTTGATGAACTCCTCGATTTCTGTGATATTTTTGCTGGTTTCAGTTTCATTGTAGTGAACTGTAGTTTCAACTGAAAACAAACAATCAAAAGATGATGAAGATCCACAAAAACATCAATAATAATATTAATTTAACTATCAGATAAAATCAATGTATTTTGAGAAATATTAAAGACCAAGCCAAGTTAATAAAAAAGACTTGAGGGAACAGATTTCCTCGTCCGTCTCACCTGTTGGAGCAAACTGATCGACTGCGACTGTCGTCTTGTTGATGACGTCCTCCGTCACGATTGTCACATCCACTCTGGTCTCATTTTCAACATGAACAGCAGGAGTTTCAGCTGAAAGATCAAGTCAAATCACAGTTTAGTTAAGTCAGACTAAGGGCTCTATTCGACAATATATATTAAAGTGTGGTCCAAAGTGCATGGTGTAAGCTTTTTCAGAGCGTCCAACTCCAATTTTGCCAGTTAAATGGTGCATAATTTGTACTCAAAGTAGTGCAAAAGGGTTGTATTTAGTCTCCTAATAAAACATGGGTCTGTTTTGGGGCTTAACTAGCCTGGGTATACCCAGACTGCCTTGCACGCTCGATTTCATTTCGAACTGCCAAAGGGTCTGGAAACCAGAGAGGTTTCTTAACATGAATTAAACCAATCAAAATGTCCTTTCTGATCCCATTTAAAAGCCAGTTGTATTTGGGCATTTTTATTTAAATGGTGAATTTGATAAATTAGAGAAACAAGCAGACCCTCTTCCTCCACCATCAGCAATTGCCAAATATAAACAAAGGCCATCGATTTAAATGAAGAATTAATCACTTTATTTAATGGCTTTTTTTCCAACACTCTTTGACTGAAATCTGTGAGGCTGAAAATGAAACTTACAACACGTACATGCCCCAAACTGTGGCAAACTGAGCAGTTTGTGTGTGCTGTGAGCCCTACTGTATGTAGGTGCATCTTATTGCCTAAATAATGTGCCCTTTAAACAGCTGGTCCAGGTCCTGGTCATCTCACGCCTGGACTACTGCAACTCCCTCATGCCAGGCCTGACTGCCAAAGCCATCCGACTTCTGCAACTCATCCAGAATGCAGCTGCTCGATTGGTCTTCAATCTTCCCAAATTTTCACACACAACACCCCTCCTCCGCTCCCTCCACTGGCTACTGGTGGCTGCGCGGATACGCTTCAAGACTCTAGCTCTGGCGTAATCCACTGCTAATGGTTCAGGTCCTGCTTACATCCAGGACCTTGTCAAACTCTACACCTCTGCCCGTCCTCTCCGCTCTGCATCAGCGAAACAGCTGGCGACTCCCACCCTGCGTGGGTCAACTCGCCTCAAAACCTCCTCCAGACTTTTCTCTGTTTTGGCTCCCAAATGGTGGAACGAGCTCCCAACAGACATCAGGACCTCAGACAGCCTGGACATCTTCTAGGCTGAAGACCTATCTCTTTCAACAATACCTCGGTTAAGTCATGGTCACCTAACATATATATATATTTAAAAAAAATAGAAATGCTCTTCTTCTTTTCTCTTCTTTTCTTCTTTAACATATAGCACTCCTGTAGCGATGACAGGTGGCTCTTAAAGTTATGTACTTACTTGATTCCTGTGGTCTAAGTCTAGTACCTTCAGGTTGAATGCACTTATAGTAAGTCGTTTTGGACAAAAGCATCTGCTAAATGACATGTAACGTAATGTAATGTAATGGTTGAGGCAACTACATTGGTCTGAAAACAAGCAATGATAGTTTTGCTGAACTGTGCATCACTTCGTGCTGGGTATAAAAAAGGGCAATCAGTTTTTAAGCAAATAGTTTAATAGTTATATTTGTGGATTTGGCTGAAACGAGTTCTGTTCAGAAGAGTTAATGCTTTCCTCTGAAATCTAAATTTAACCACGTCTAACCCTTCCCTACCTTTGAAACAATAGGCATCGTAGCGTGAGTGCTCGTCAGGGAACCCCGTCTGGTTGGGGAAGGCGTAGATGATGTGGACCCCGACCTGCCCGCCTCCACAGTGGGACCTGGGGGTGGTGATGGGGTAGCGGACGCTGCGGTCCAGCAACCAACCGGGACGACACTTATCCAGGCCTTGGTTCCAGGCGGCGAACAGCTGGCCGGTGGTGGCCAAGGTGGTGTTGAGTTTCTGACAGTGCTGCACGGCCTCCTCGTACGAGAAGCTGTCGTAGTCGCTGGTGAAGAAGACCTCACCTGGAAGAAGGAGCTCAGACATGTCAGGTACAGCAGATATTTAGGTAGATGGATGTTGAAGTGAGCGTGCTCCTCACCTCGCAGACGATCCATATAACAGAACACGTCGTAATGCTCGCTGGCTGGTCTCAGGCCGTAGGACCGGACTCCTGGGAGGTGCAGCATGTTACCAGCACAGTTATCTCTGGGTGACACGATGGGATACCTGGCCAGGAAACAGGATGGTTGGTTCAGTATATTAATGGCTTTTCCTTTGATATATTGGTCTATCTCTGTCCTCTCCAGCTCACCTGACAGTCTGGTCTCGGAGCCAGCCGGCGTCACATTGGTGCAGGCCTTTCTCGAAGGCCGCCTGCAGCTGCTGAGAGCTGGCGATGACTGCACCGACGCTCCGACAGGCCTGCTGAGCCTCCACGAAGTTCAGAGTGTACCGACCGGTGATGGGCCGGTAGTGGAACACCACACCTGAGAGACGACAGGGAGGACAGAGGGAAGGTAAGAAAAAATCTTATTTTTTAGCCCACTTTTTTCCATCTTTATTTTTTCTAATTTCGAAAAATGTGCTTAACTTTTGTGTCTTCACACAAAACTGCATTTAAAAAAAGATGACATAACGTTATATTTATATGGGCATCGAAAAAGTATTATTGTTTTGTTTTTTTTCTCCTTCGAGGGTGACTGGCAGCGCCCCTCCAGCAGATGGCGCTCTAGTCGACCGCCTATGTCGCTTATGCCTAGAGCCGGCCCTGCTTGTGGTTAAGTATTCAAGTTAGCCAATGAAAGCATTGACCGAGAGGGACTCTGGCCAAATAACAAGCTGCAGGCTAGCATAAAATGACGGCTGTGGTGCAGTTGGTAGAGTGGTCACCCACTGATCGGATGGTCGGTGGTTCGATCCCTGACCATGGTAACCTACATGTCAAAGTATCCTTGAGCTAGATACTGAACCCCAAATGGTTCCTGATGCTGCGTTCATAGTTGAATGTGAATGAATTCCCAATGGTGGCAGGTGGCACCGTTTAGGGTAGCCTCTGCCACCAGTATGAATGTGAGTGTGAATGGGTAAATCAGGGCAGTCTGTGGTGTAAAGCGCTTTGAGTGGTCACAAAGCGCTATATAAGTGCAGGTCCATTTACCATTTTATGGAAGAACTTTTAGCCATACATAATATAGTATGTTAATATTTGTCTCATTTTGGGATAGAGGTGCAGGTTCAGTCAAAACTTGTTCAAACTGTTATTATTATTGTTCATAACCGACATACCTGTGGGACCCATGGCAACATCTAGGTCTGTCATGCTGGGCGGGAGGGGCAGTGGGGAGAAGGTGTCGACTCCTCCCTGCTTGATCTCCTCTCCCCCGGGGGAGGGGGTGACGCTCGGGAACATCCCAGGGGCGGGGGTGAGACGGATGATGTCGGGGAAAGGCGTGGTCCTGGCGGGCACGGCGCCGGTGTCCTCACCAGCTGAAGAGACAAGGATGCAGCTCTAAATTATTACTTCAACAAAGAAGCTCTAACTGCACTTCAATGCATCTGCAGGAAGACTCTTCCTCCAATCTTGATCCAGGATTTATTTACCTTGGAAGCAGACGGCGTCGTAGCGAGAGTCGGGGTAGGGGTATCCTGTCTGGTTGGGGTGCAGGTAGACGGTTCTCACTCCCACCAGGCCGCCGCCACACTGAGGCCGGGGGATGTTGATGGGGTAGCGTACGCTCCTGTCGCCCAGCCAGCCGGCGTTACACACATCCATACCGCCCTTCCAGGCCAGGTACAGCTCCCCGGTGGTGGCGAGACGGGCGCCCAGTTTGGCGCACTGATCTCCGGCTTCGTAGAAGGTGAACTTCTCCACAGACATGGAGTAGAAGACCCTGCCTGGGAGGAGAGAGGAGAGTCTGCAGTCGTGAACACAGAACAGAGATCTCATATGGGTCAACTGTGAGCTGCCCTTGTTTTGATAAGTTTACCTGACAACTTCTCAGCAAAGCAGTACACGTCGTAGGTCTCGTTGACGTCTCTCACGCCGTAAGTTCTCACTCCGGGGAAGTCCTCCTTGTCTCCAAAGCAACGGTCCCTCGGCTCGTGGATAGGGTACCTTTTGAAAAAGTCAAGTGAGATGTCAGTCAGCAGATGGACTTGTCGTAGAACATCTTTAAAGAAAAACACTTGACGACCAGGTAGATTCGAATTACAGCCTTGTGCAGGATTTATTGTAGGTATCAAAAACAGATACAGATGTCAAAGGTGACAGACAAATCCAAAGATCAGAACAACTCTGAGGAGACACCGCCTTGTGTTGTCTTTTTTACTTTGCAGGTTCGTGCGTCATTATTTCTGTGTAGCTAAAGTTCAATGTCCTGTAATTTCCTGTAATGTTCCACTTTTGATATAAGAGCACACTTGGGAGGTCAGATTCCTATTCTAATGTTATCGTATTAACCAGAGCATCCGCTTCGGATATGTTAAGCTGACTTGTCTAATTAGTTTTTCCTTTCCAATAAAAACTGAAATCCTACCTGTTGCCATGTCATGCATTGACTTCTCATACTATATATACATTTTCAAAGGATTTCCATTACGGACTCAGTTTAGATTACTTCTTTGTAATAATCGTTTTAAGATTGGTTTGTTTTCGCTTGTTTTTGAGTTAGAAAAGATTCCAAAGAACAACACATCTTATTGATCAGATTGTTGGATTTATACATTTAATTAAGGGACGACCTGGAAAGCTATGCAGGGGCGAGAGACATCTGGAATATCTCGTTCAACCTGCCGGCATCGCAATCGAAATGACTGATGGAAAATGTATTTATTTTATTTTATTTATTTTGTTCCTTTCATGAAGGTGGACAACAAAATGTGTACAGAGACACACTCTACACCTTCATGATTGGAAAGGAGCAGCAAGAATTTCAGCAACATTTCTTATATTTGTCTGGCCCCTACTTGAACAATAAAAAAAAAAAAAGATGGTCTGACACCACATACAATTGATTTTCAGTAGCTTATACTAACAAAACTTTGATTATAACAAAACACTTAAAACAACAAAAACAAACAAACCATACAAGTACATGTTTACATCTCAAAAACGAAAAATTAGACAAAGTACTCTACCTGACAGTCTGATCGGAGAGCCATCCAGCGTCACACTGGTGGTATCCGTCATCGTAAGCGGCCTGCAGCTGAGCGGGAGTGGCGATGGTGGCGCTGTTCTGGATGCACGCTGCCTTCGCCTTCTCGAAGGTCAGCGTGTAGCGGGTGGAGATGGCTCGGTAGTGGAACACGATACCTGAGATGCAGAAGTCAGAAGATCTGTGATGAAGTAGCTTTAAAATGATCAGGTTAAGTTTGATTAGCTCTTTTTGACCATTTGTGCAAGACTTCTATGAGCTTGATAAGACGGTTATAACTCAAACCAATTCATTCTAAGCCACATTTAATTCTGGTTTATACCCAACTAAACACCAAACAGAGGTGATGTCTCTGGAGGCAGGGGGTTTAACCCTTAATAGGGCACTCATTGGAATACTTGTAAATTCCAAATTTCAACCCTAGAGAATATTGGAGGATATTACATACAGCCAGAATGTGTAAAAAAAAAAACATACGGACCCGGGCCTTAAACTCTGACTTCGTCTAGTTTTGTGTTGCTGCATTCTGACAAAATCATATTAAGAAATGTTCATTATGACCTATTAGTGCTGTTGGTAGGCTAGTTTAGACTTAGTAGGCTGGTTTTTGTTTTTCATTGTAAGGCTAAAAATAAGGTTTGTGGCTCCATTCTGACATTTTTCTCTTTTTTTTGGACAATAATGGCTCCTTTGTTAGTAAAGGTTGCCGACCCCTGTACTAATTGAAGTACTGTGTTTTCAGTAGACAATGATCATTGTGAACTAAATGAAATGAGACTTGATGTTTCCGTGGCGTACCCTGGACCTGGACTTCCACAGAGTCGTAGTTGTCCTCGATGCCCTGCATCACCTCGCAGCGGTAGGTGCCGGAGTCTTTGGACCGGAGCTCGGTGATCTCGATGGAGGCGTCGGTGGAAACCAGCGGGTAGTTGATCATCGTCACTCTGTCCAGATACTCCGTCTCCACGTTCACCTTCCCCGAGGACGCCACCAGGATGGTGGAGACCTTGTCCTTGGTGACGTAGGTCCACTTGATGCGGTGGGAGAGCGGGGCGATGGTCGGGGCTCCGGGGTCGTTCACTGTGTTGTCCAGGAAGTAGCAGGGAACCACGACTTTACTGCCCAGCAGAGGACGGAGAGGCACCTCCATCGGGATGCTGACACGCAACGTGCCATCCAAGTCTAGAAGAGAGAGGTCAGGGTTGAAATGGTAAGAGTGGCAGAACTATCAGGCAGCAGCAGGAATGGTCCATTCTGCGTAACGAGTACTTTTACTTTTGATACTTGAAGTACATTTTGATACTTTTGTACTTTTACTTCAGTAAGTTTTGAATGCAGGACTTTTACTGCAGTGTAATAATTCCACAGTGTGGTATTAGTACTTTTACTGAAGTAAGGAAACTGAATACTTTTTCCACCTCTTTTCTTGAGGGACCCACATTTTTACCATTGTAAATTTTGGCGCAAAAATGCACAAAATTACTAATTGCAATTAATGTTGGTCTGCTGTTCTTGCACTTAAAAAAAAAAATCACAGTAAGTGGTTATTTTTTGTATTCCTATTTATACTGTTATACATGCATTAGAGCATGAAATATGTTAAGTTACTGCAATGTAAAAATATTTATTTAAAAGTTTAATCATATCTGGTTAAGTGCACGCTCCTATATGTGGCCCTGTGGTAGTGAACAAGTTGCCCATCCCTGATATAGATGTATATATTTAACCTTTTAGATTTATTACACCCCTTAAAATCAAGAGGGCTTCGCGACCCCCGTGGATCTTTGGAGCCCCCCCCGGTTGGGAATCACTGCATTAAAAGACAGTAATACATACACTACCGGTCAAAAGTTTTAGAACACACCAATTTTTCCATTTTTTATTGAAATTCAAGCAGTTCAAGTCAAATGAACAGCTTGAAAGGGTACAAAGGTAAGTGGTGAACTGCCAGAGGTAAATAAAAAAAGGTAAGCTTAACCAAAACTGAAAAATAATGTACATTTCAGAATTATACAAGTAGGCCTTTTTCAGGGAACAAGAAATGGGTTAACATCTTAACTCTATGGAGTCTTGGGCTATTTTGTCCATTTTTGAATTCTTTTCATGTCTTTGTAAGTCATTTTGTGTCTTTTGGTGTCTTTTTTTGTCATTTTGTGTCTTTTTTTTTGTCATTTTGTGTCTTTTTTTTGTCATTTTGTGTCTTTTTTTAGTCCTTTAGTTCAACATAAAATGTGATTTTGAATCTTTTTTTTATTTTCAAAACGCTATCATGCTCAATAAAGAATTTTAAATGTTGAAAATGTGCATTAATTTCAGAGTACACTGAGACATTAAACTGCATCATTTTCAATTAAATTCTGGAAAAGTTGGTGTGTTCTAAAACTTTTGACCAGTAGTGTATATGAAATTTGTCCATCCCTTAAATGAAAATAAAACATTCCAGACACACAGTTATGTAGTGAAATAAGTGTTCATGGTAACAAGAGACCCTGCTGGCTCAGACATGCATCTTAAAAGGGAACTGTGTTGAATCACTGCGGTTCAGGAACGGTTTGGTTTAGGCGCAAAACCACTTGGTCAGGGTTTGACAAAAATCACTTCCTCTGACTTTGGACCGTGTAATTATGTGGCCGCGGATGTTCCTGATGTGGGGAAACTACAATGTTCTGAAGATGGAATACAAAAGAGTTTCAGTGCTGTTTCCTTTGGGCTGTATAAATCTAGAAAAACATTGCTTCATTACCAAGATTACCAAGGTTGGGATTAAAATATAAAGGAATTCAGCCATTTATAAAAAGATAAGCACAACAACGTTTGTTTTGGTGAATACTTTGTCATTCTAAAACAAGGAACTGTGGGAACATTATCTGCTTTTTATTTGTTAAGGATGGTCCAGTTTATCCTTTTATTAAGGAGATAAGAAAGAAAGACTTGAAGCTTCCTGAGCATTTAGATGATTTGACAAGTTCTTATCATGCTGCCACTTTGATGCTCCAGGGTCATTTCACCCTGGAGCATCAAAGTGGCAGCATTTTTGTGTGTGTTTTTTTGGGTGTTTTTGTCATTTTTGTGTGTTTTGATGTGTTTTTTGTAATTTTTTGGGTGGTTTTTGTAAAAAAAATAAATAAATGTGTTTTTGGCGTGTTTTCTGTGTTTTAAGTGGGTTTTTATGTGGGATTTTTTGTAAAAATGTTTATGTAATTTTGTGTGTGTGTTTTGTGTATGCTTTTGATGTGTTTTTTGTGTGTGTTTAATGTGTTTTTTTTATGTGTGTTTTTATGTGTTTTTATGTGTTTTTTGTGTGTTTTTATGTGTGTTTTTTGTCATTTTTTGGGTGTTTTTTTTTTTTTTAAATGTGTTTTCAGTGTTTTTTTTATGTTTTAAGTGTGTTTTTATGTGTTTTTTCTTGTTAAAAAAATATGTTATTTTGGTGTGTTTTAGGTGTGTTTTTATGTGAAAAAATGTTTTATGTGTGTTTTTGTAATTTTGTGTGTGTGCTTTTGGTGTGTTTTTGTGTGTTGTTTTGTGTTGAAAATGTTGATCCAGTAAGTCAAAATAAAAATAAAAATATGAATCAGGTCATATAGGTGAGGTTGTGCTGAAAACAATACCAACATAACATGGTGAACACTTAAGGGTTAATACATAATAAAAGTCTGTTTTGGCCAATGCATATTTAATAAAGTTCTGATTAGATGGTAGATGCACTAAAGATAATGATAATAAGAGTTTATGAATAGCTTTATAATCCAGCTTGATATTAATTAATAATATTAATAATCGTCAGGTTTCCAAAAGGTCTGCAGACAGGTATTTAATCTTTACACAAGATAAGAATCTATCTCATAGAAACACACTCACCGTCTTGGTCTTCAAGCTCAAACAGAACAGTTGCAGAGATGATGAGAGGCAGGGACACACACAGCAGCAGCAGGCGGGTCATCGTTACCTGAAGCACACACACACACCAGTTAGAAGAGTGAGGAGGAGAGAAATAACCACCGCTATGCAGATGACACTCGGCTCTATCTGTCATTTCCTCCTGATGACCCCTCGGTCTCTGAGCCTCTCAGACATCAACACGTGGATGAAGGCACATCACCTCCAGCTGAACCTTTCAAAAACTGACCTGCTGGTTCTCCCTGATAAACCTACAATACACCACGACAAATTATTTTTTTGAATACATTTTTATCCCACGATTTTGTAACCCATTTATTTATCACCCAATTGCCTATATCATGATCCGTCAGTCTGAGCCCTGAACTGGACTCATGCTTCCTCCGAGACATGAGCAATTAGCAGACAGCTTCTTATCACCTGACAGGGAGATTCCCCGGTACGACGTGGGAGGATAACGTTATTCCCACCGGTTCCTCTCCCTCCCATCAGGCGCCCCGACTGACCAGAGGGAGGCACTATAGCGACCAGGATCAATGCATGTTTTTGTGAGAGGTCCCTGTAAGGGGATCCTAGGGGGACACGGGGAGAACATGCAAACTCCACACAGAAAGGCCCTTTTGCCGACACCGACCAGCCCCGCCGGCGCTGGAGACATGGATTTGGGGACACGCCTCCACCACAGCGTCCTGGCGGGAATCGAACCCAGGACCTTCTAGCTGTGAGTCGAGAGTGCTACCAACTGCGCCTCTGTTACCCGGTCATGCCACTTTGCACTTTACAACATCAGAAAAATCAGACCATACCTAACTCAACATGCCACTCAACTCATGACACAAGCTGTCGGCATCTCTAAACTCGACTACTGTAACGCCTCCTGACGAGCTGCCAGCCTGCACAGTAAAACCGCTTCAGATGATCCAGAACGTGGCGGTGGAGGCTCCTGGTCTACAACCAGCCAAAAAGGTCACATGTCACACCGCTGCTCATCAGCTCCACTGGTAATGGTAAATGGACCTGCACTTATAAAGCGCTTTTCTAGTGTCTTTGCGACCACTCAAAGCTCTTTACACTACAGACTGCGGTCATTCATCCTTTCACACACACATTCATACTGGTGGCAGAGGCTACCCTAAACGGTGCCACCTGCCAATTTTGGTTCAGTACCTTGCTCAAGGATACTTCGACATGTAAGCTGCCTTGGTCGGGGATCGAACCACCAACCATCCGACCAGTATGCGACTGCTATACCAACTGAGCCAAAGCCGCCCCTGGATACCTGTTGCAGCATCAAATTCAAGTCTCTAATGCAACTTTTTTCTATTTCGAGAAAAAAGTTGCAAAAGTGGCAAATCTACAAGAAAAGAAGTCGAGTTTTTCTTGCAGATTCACCACTTTAAATCTCATAAATCTGCAAAATTTTTTCTCATAGATTCACCACTTTAATCTCGTAAACTTTTTTCTCTAAATATTCCCCCCCTCCCCCAGGTCCGTATGTTTTTTTTTACACATTCTGGCAGTATGTAATATCCTCCAATATTCTCTAGTGTTGAAATTTGGAATTTGCAAGTGTTTCAATGAGTGTCCTATTAAAGGTTAAAGAATCCTCACTAGACCTTATTGCTGCACTAATGGCTCTTATTGCTCTATACCTTGGTTGTTCCCCTTTTTTTCCTGTAAGTCGCTTTGGATAAAAGCGTCTAAATGACTCAATGTAAATGTAAATAATGACAGGAGCTCATGTTAATGTTTCTGGTGATATTTGATCATAATCAGAGTGTCTGTAGCTGTGAGTGAACAGTGCAGTGAGTGTTGCAGTGACTCAGTGGGTTTATTAGTGTTTCTCTGCCCCTCAATGCTCCTGTGTGTGTTTCCCTCTGACTCCTGTGTGCCTGCAGAGATATTCCACCTTATCCAGCTCCGTCTGTCTGTCTGTTGTTACGTCAGCCTCGGAAAGCAGACGTCAAGACTCTCTGGTATCATTTGGAAATACCGAACATGCTCGCTGAGGACTGAAAGGCCCTCTGTCTGCACACAGGAAATGTCTTTAGTGCTAAAATTAAGTTCAGGCTGAGAGAGAGAGAAGTACGATTCATTCATCTTAAATGCTTTTTCCATTTGTTAAAGACTAAAGAAGGAATGAGTGTTTTATTCCACATTTCTGACCTTTCTTTCTTTGTCTCTTTGTCCAGTCTATTTATAGTTCGAGTTCAATCTGCTGCAGTCAGACTGGATCAAACAGCATCTCAAGTCAGAATTATACTTCATGCCAATATGCATAAAAAAGTTTGGCCTTCCAACAACTTCTATTGCCACTTTGTGCCAACATTCATGAAAATGAAATGGTGAAATGAGCCGTGGTAATGACACATGAATAGTCTCGCTTCTAATTCATATTATTATTGGCTGATATTTGTACCATAATAAGCTTTATAGCTTATATATGATTTATTATGAGAGTTCAGACATTCAGCAGCACAAATAAAGCAATCTTTTGTTTCATAGCCACATTTTTCGCCACTAAAATGATTCGAGATCAAAATCTCAAATAGTTTAGGGCTCACACCTACAAGATATGTGTTTAGATATTAATATATCCCAGACATGATGCAGTGATCATGCCATGCAACTTCTGTACACTGTTAAAAAAAAGTCTGTAGATTTCACAGTGAAAAACTGCTAAACCATGACAGTAAAAGACAAAAAATGATAAAAATGATGATGAAAGTAAAATGATAAATGGATTAATTCAGTTTAAGTAACAATGAAACCCTGTAAATGTATATATCAGACAAAAGCCAGTTTTTTTTACAGTTTAAAAAAATACATTACTGTAAAATATACTAGCAATACACAGTAAAATATATATATATATATATATATATATATATATATATATATATATATACATATATAAGCCATCACTGTCATTTTTGCATTTATTTTTTGTAAAAATACTTTTTCTCACTGTTAAATGTACTAAACACCATATCTCTAACAGAAATATACTGTAATATTTAATAGTAAAATCTTTAATTCATGCAGCATTTATAAAGTATTTTCTGGTCAATTATATGGCAAGTTTTTTACAGTGTACTTATTGTGTTAACAGATAACTGTAACATGCTGACATGCTAAACTAAGACATCTTAAAACATATTTATTAACATCTTTGCTAAATATGAATGTGTTGGCATGCTGACATCAGCTCAAAGCTCCGCTGGCTGCAGGCCTGTACACTCATCTTACTGATTTTTCCTGTTTTTGGCTAATTTGCATTTCGAGGCCCAACGAGCCATAGAGAGCTGCTAACAAAAGGCAAGGCAGTTTTATTTATAAAGCACATTTCATATAGAGATGTTAAAAGTTAGAACAAATCAATTCAAAGTTACAACACACAAATTAAAGTAGCTCCTACAGTCTAAATGCTGCTTTTGAGGGTCAAAACATCAACTTTTTTGGTCACAAAAGTCAAAACTGGCCATCAATTTAATTAAATAGCAACAAATTCAGTCCAAAAACATCAGCTCTGTGATCACAAACAGACGTGTGTGTGTGTGTGTGTGTGTGTGTGTGTGTGTTTGTCTTCTCTCAGCTTTCACCGCTGTGACGCTGCAAACGGACCAAACCGTCAGAGTCCAACTGAACCCTCATTGTGCTGCGTTCACAGACCCCAGCATGGCTCGTTCGTTACAAACTGCCACACGGAGACTTTTACAACCAATGAAGAACCGATGGAGCTGGCGGTCACACAGCGGCTGAGCGTTAAAAACACAAAATATATATTCACTGCAGCACACAGAAGAGTGTTTACAGTCATGGAAAAGGTTATTAGACCATTGTTTTCTTCAGTTTCTTGTTCATTTTAATGTCTGCTACAACTAAAGGTACATTTGTTTGGACAAATATAATGATAACAACAAAAATAGTTGATAAGAGTTTAATTTAAGAGCTGATATCTAGACATTTAACATGGTTTTATTCATAATGATTTTGGTTATTATCAAGAAAACCATAAATAAAAACTTAAATTAAACTCTTATCAGCTATTTTTGTCGTTATCATTATATTTGTCCAAACAAATGTACCTTTAGTTGAACCAGGCATTAAAATGCATTGAAGAAAACAACAAAAACTGATCAAAAAAGAAACAAAATGACCAAAAAAAAAAGACGTAAAATGACCAAAAAAGACACAAAATGAACAAAAAGACATATAATGACTAATAAAAAGACACAAATTGACAAAAAAAGACGTATAATGACAAATAAAGACACAAAATGACCAAAAAAAGACACAATTTGACAAAAAAAAAAGCATAATAACCAATAAAAAGACACAAATTAGTTATGATTATATTTGTCCAAACAAATGAACCTTTTTTGGTGAAATGAACAAGAAATTAGTGAAAAGAAGGGTGGTCTAATACTTTTTTCCATGGCTGTGTGTGTGTGTGTGTGTGTGTGTGTGTGTGTGTGTGTGTGGCGCTGCAGCATTCTCAGAGTTCCTCAGGTGCAGCAGGACTAATATTTGCTCCGCTGTCTCAGACTGAATGTTTGCTGAGTTTGGGAGGAAACAGACAGATCCGTCCACAATAATCTCACACTGTTATTAATAATCTCACACTGTTGTTATTATTATATTATTATCCGGCTGTGACGTGCAGTTCACCCCGGAAACCTGGTGACGCCGTACACCGTAAAAAAAAAGTCTGTTTAATTTACGGTAAAATACCTGCAGCTCTGTAAAAAGTGGGTTTTCTATCCTAAATTTAAATGTAAATATCAGCAGAAATCGATAATTTAGACTGAATATTCTATTATTATTATTATTATATTTTTGGCTAATTGTGTCATTGTGACATCATGGTATTTCTCCGTAAATTTAGCATGAAAATGTTATATTTTTTACAGCAAAACTGCGTGTTTTTTCCAGTTTATGACAGAAAAAAGTAAAAGTTTTGTGCTATTCTTTGATTCACGGTAATTAAAAGTGTCTACTACGGTGATATACAATTTTTAATTTTACGCCCTGTTTCTGATGTAATTTGACAGAGTTTTACCGTAATTACTACAAACATATTTTACAGTGTACAGTCACATATGTTGTGTTGGTTTGTCTGTTTGTCTAATTTTGTTGCATTTTGGTTACAAAAGCACTTCTCTAAGGTTAGGACCAAACAGTTCCTGGTTGGGCTCTAAAAGACAGTTTAAAGAGGAAATAAATGATGCAAATGGTGAAGTGAAGTAGTTAGGAGGACGACGTGACTACAGGAAGTGACATAATTCAGTAAAAACCTGATGCAGGAAGTTAAGAGATGTTTGAATCACATGCTGACCTTTGGTGAAACATGGACACCAACACTGATCAGCTGGGAAACAGTTGGTTGTTTTTTTTTCATTAAACGTAGACATTTTTACATCTCTTTTGGTAATTTTGTGTCTTTTTTGGGTCATTTTACACCTTTTTTTTGTCTATTTCTATGTTTTTGGTCATTTTACGTCTTTTTTTTGTCAATTTATGTAATATTTTGGTGATTTTACTCCTTTTTTTGGTCAATTGATGTAATTTTTTGGTGATTTTACTCCTTTTTTTTAGGTGATTTTACATCTTTTTGATCATTTTTGTTTTTTTTTATCGTTTTTGTCTTTTTTTGATCATTTTTGTCCTTTTTCGGTCATTTTATATCTGTTTTTGTTTCATTTTGTGTCTTTTTTTTGGATGACGGGAAAACCTGATGCAGGAAGTTAAGAGATGTTTGAATCACATGCTGCACTTTGGTCAAACATGGACACCAACG
The DNA here is from genome assembly GCF_030273125.1 of Centropristis striata. Taxonomy (NCBI): domain Eukaryota; kingdom Metazoa; phylum Chordata; class Actinopteri; order Perciformes; family Serranidae; genus Centropristis; species Centropristis striata. Next base: position 39,089,269 of record NC_081522.1, read on the forward strand.
CCTCGCCGCCATTCAGAAATACTACGACCACTAGAGGGCGCCACTAACTCCAAACAGAGACATGGGGACAGATCATCTCTCTCTCTCTCTCTCTCTCTCTCTCTCTCTCCTCTATCTGTCCGTCCATTGATCCCGTCTCTCTTTAAATGCATCATTTAAACTGAGACCACTTCATAACGTGGGCTAACATGGAGCTGCTCTTGACCAATCAGAGCCCTCCATCCCTCCACACTGAGCCCATTGAGCGGCGGGGTGCTGCTGCTCCCCCGTTCTAACTGTGGTATGTTCCTCTCCCAGCTGAGGTGGAGGGCAATAAGGCCCCGGTCTGTTCCAGGGGCCGGGCCCCGGGGGGGGGGGGGGGGGGGCCAGGGGGGGCCGGGGGGTCGGACCCTGCCAAGGTAAACACACGGCGGGATCCAGGAGCTCCGCACCTCCGAACAGAGTAACATTGATACACTCACAGGAACACAGAGCCATAGATTAACACACACACACACACACACACACACACACACATACACACACACACACACACACACACACACACACACACTGTAAGGCCTGTGTGAGAACACACACAGACTCTGTACAGTTGAAGTGGGTGGAGAGGGAAAAATTCATATTCACAGCTGCTCATAGGAGCATTAATGCTCATACCTGCACACACAGACGAGCTGCAGGAGTGTGTGCACGTGAGATTAATGTAACACACGCACACACACACACACACACACACACACACTCTGCAGGGTCAGCTGTTACTTTTGCAACTTATAGATTTAGCTAAATATGGTAATTTTATGTCTCTTTTTGGTCATTTTTGTCTTTATTTGGTCATTTCGTTTAGTCATTTAATGTATTTTTCTGAATAATTTTGTGTCTCTTCTGGTCATTTTATGTTCTTTTTTGGTTATTTTGTCTCAACTTATAGATTTAGCTAAATATGGTAATTATATGTCTCTTTTTGGTCATTTTTGTCTTTATTCGGTCAGTTTATGTCATTTTTTGTCATTTTATGTCTTTTCTGGTCATTTTATGTGTGTTTTTGAGTAATTTTGTGTCTCGACATTTAACATGGTTTTATTGATAATAACCAAATCATTATCAATAAAACCATGTTAAATGTCTAGATATCAGCTCTTAAATTAAACTCTCATCAGCTATTTTTGTTGTTATCATTATATTTGTCCAAACAAATGGACCTTTTTTTGTGACATGAACAAGAAACTAGAGAAAAGAATGGTGGTCTAATACTTTTTCTATGGCTGTATATATGTGTGTTTTAAGAATTTACATTCAGCATGAAAATATCATTTTAGTTACACTTTCTATGAAGCCCATCTCAAAAAAGCCTTATAAACATACCATTAAAGTATTACAGTCAGCTTATAACAAGGTATAATTACAGTTATAAGCTTTCATCAGTGTAAATGTCAATATAAAGATTTTAGTGTGTAATGAACACTTTATGATTTTACTTTTTAACTGAACTAACCCTTTTTTTTATTTCCGACATCTCAATATTCTGCACTCTAACATCCTGATGTTACCTGATGTAAAAGGATCTCACTTTTGTAGTTTCCTATGTTGCAATCAGTAGTTTTCCCAACATTCAAAAAGTTTTAAGAATTTAGATTCAGCATGAAAATATCATTTTTGGTAACACTTTCTATGAAGCCCATCTCAAAAAAGCCTTATAAATATACCATTAAAATATTATAATCAGCTTATAGCACGTCATAATTACAGTTATAAGCACTCATCAGTGTTAATAATGCTTTATAACGATCATAAATAAACATTATAAAGGATTAATGACTCTTTAGGTGTTATAAATGTTATAATACTTTGATGCTGCTCATCACTCACTGACTGTTTCTGCTGCAACATCACGTCTATAATTCACTCTAAACAGGCTTATAATGAGTTATAATCTGCTTATAGCACTGCGTTATTGCAGTTTAGTCACTCATGCATGTTCATAAAGCTTTATAACAATAATAGCAACAAATTATAAGCAATTTATAATGATTCATGAGGTCACGTGTCATGATAATTCATAATTGCTGACATTGTTCTTGCATGCTGATGTCTATAATGCATTATAAACATGCTTATAATGTGATTTATGGTTTGGATTAACCTAAGACTATATGACATTATAATATAATATAATATTGAGTATAATGCATTATAACAAGATAATAATACACTATGATTCTTGCACAAAAAAGTCAGTAAGTGACCAGGAATTAAGTCATTAAAAGCTTTATAATGTGTTAATTATTGTTATAAAGCATTATGAATATTAATGAGTGCTTACAGCTATAATTAAGCAGATGATACATAAACATTATAATCATGTTTATAGTGTTTTATAGACATCAGCAGCATAGAAAGTGTCACAGATAACTGAAGCCTTTGTCGATTGTTTTTTCATTTCCGACATCTGAAACTTACGATTCACAGCGAGCGCTCAAACAGCCTGACGTTACCACGGCAACAGGACGACTCTCACTCTCCCTGTAGTGTCCTTATTCTGCAGTAAGGGACTTAATTAAATTCCCCCAATAATCAAACACACAAACATGTTTTAATAGTTTGAATTAAGAAGGAAAATAATTTTTTCCCCACTTTTTTTAGTCGAGATGTTTAAAGACTCGAGCAGTTTGGAAACTGATCAGATCAAAGTGTCACAAAACTTTATATGTTTTAGCATAAAGACTGCAAAGTCTCATATATTAAAAAAATATAAATATGAATAAAGGTGTCTGCAGCTGCACATTGATTTTGTAGTCTGAGGTGAGGAAACGTTTTTATTTCAGACATTCAGATGTTCTAATCTTTGCTCCTTTTGTCTTGTGATTTACTGCAGAATTTTTCCTTTTCAGGCCTAAAAAACAAATCAAGGAAACCCTAATTGCTCTTATATGGAAGTGTAAAATTGTTAGAAATATGCAACCAGCAATTATAGTTACAAGTGGACATCACTCCGATTTAAGGAGTCACAAACTGTAAAAGTTTCAACCACAAATCACTGAGTTTCTGCAGACTTGGACGAAATAAATTCAGTTTTATAAGTTTTATAATTCAGATATGTGATGCATTTTCATACATGCCACCTTTCATCCAATGCAGAACACAAACTGACTCACTCAATAAGATTCATTTCTAAATTCCACTCTGCAAAAAAGGTCTAAAAACCAGATGAAAACAGTAAATCTGAGGGAAATGATCTTGCTGCATGGACAGATAATTTACCTTGACAAGATTTCTTAAATTAAGATTATTTCATCTAGAAATAAGCATGTTTAACACTTAAAATAAGAAATTACCAAGATAAAAAAAACTTTAGATTTAGAAGTGTTAGATAATTTATCTTGTTTTAAGAGTTAATTCCTTATTTTAAGTGTTCAACATGCTTATTTCTAGATTTAATAATCTTAATTTAATAAATCTTGTCAAGGTAAATTATCTGTCCATGCAGCAAGATCATTTCCCTCAGATTAAATGTTTTTATCTTGTTTTTAGACTCCCATTTTGCAGTGCAGATAGATGTTTAACACATTTCCTGCTCTTAAAACTCTCCTTTTATAGCCACATTTGTTTCTTTTAAATCTCCCGTGAAACCCACACAGCACAAAGTTACAGAGTGCAGTGAAATCAAACCAACAAATCAAACAGCAACAATGTGTTAGTTGTAAAAACTCGCTGACTCCATTAACACCTCGCTGAAGTCGACTCAGCAAAAACCAAAAAACCAGCAAATAACTCCCACGGCATCACGAGCTCAGCCTGACCTCGTGTTACCTGCTCCATCATAAAACTAACAAACTGCTTCATGTTAGAGGAGAAAGTTACCTTCTGCTTTGACTTCTGAGTACAGAGCCTCAACAAATACCTTTTTCCTCCTCAACCAGAGGACGAGGACGAGTCAAAGTGTCTCCTAAAACCTTCTCAGTATTCCTTGTCAGGCTCCGGTGCTGCTGAGGTGGAAACGTACCGTTGATGCTCCAAAGCTCCCAGTGGCAGCGACTCCAGGGGCCTCTCGCTCCTGCTGAGTAGGAGAGCAGAAAGAAGCTTTATTCAAACTCCAGCACACATTTAGATGTTGGAAAGAGAGAGAGAGGGAGGGAGAGAGAGAGAGAGAGAGAGAGAGAGAGAGAGAGAGATGTGATCTCTCCTGCCAGTTGGTGAGGTCATACAAACAGCTCTGAGTATCAAAGCGGAAGCTCCGAATCAGACAAAATCTGTAAAAGCAGCAGGAGAAAGTTGCAGGTTGATAGTCAAAATACTGCGGATAAACTTGGACAAATATTAGACACGTTTAGATTAAAGTCAGGTTTCGTTTTTAAGTGAAATATTGCATTAAAAAAAATGTGTATTAGTGAGTTTCCATCAGCTGATTCAGAGCAAATAAACAAAGCTGCAGTAGCGTCCTTTGGTCAGCAGGGGGCAGTGTGATGTGTCGCTGTAGGCTAAAAACTTGATTCCATTTGTTAGGTTCACTTGTTTATGGGAGGTTGCACTTATGTATTTTTGTTTGTGTAGATTAAATTAGCACAGACAGACAGCGTTTTTTCGTTTATTGTGTTTGAATAGAAAGTTAAAGTTAGTTAGTAAACAGGAAGGTAGGAAGATTGTTTTAGTTGACTTGTTTTATGAGTTGGTAGATCCGCAGCCCTTTGTTCACTGCCTCACTTCTGTATCACGTTATTAGCCTGAAGAAGGTTCTCTTTTTGTTACTTCTTGTTAATGTTTGCTGTTATCAATAAACATCTTTATTTGCCTGAGTACACCAGCGTTGTGTTACATTCCCTTACCCCTAGACTCACACTTGGGTTGCAAAATATTTTTGACCTCCAATATTTCCTTAAAATGATTGTGACAATTGCAAACACAAAATACTGCAGATAAACTTGGACAAATATTAGCTGTGTTTCCATTTAAGCAGAATCACATTTTTAAGTGTAATGTTGCATTAAAGAAGATGTGAGTTAGTGAGTTTCCATCAGCTGCTTCAGAGCAAATAAACAAAGCTGCAGTAGCGTTGTTTGGTCAGCAGGGGGCAGTGTGATGTGTCGCTGAAGGGTGACCCATCTGTAAACAGGAGAAAGGAGAGAGAGAGAAAACAACAACCAAGAGAGAAAATGAAGAGAAGTCTTCAGGAATCAGATTAAACTTCTAATAGTTGTTTCATGTCAGAGGAAACAGCTGATCAGTCATGTGATTAAATGTTTCAGAACTTTCAGAAAAGTTTCCATCTCCTGTTTAGAGCATTAACTGTTTTCCCATAAAAGACAAAAAAAAAACCTCAAGAGAGCATAAAAACTTTTATGGACATTTGTAAAAGTTTTTTTTTTAAATCTAATTTTGTTGTTTCCATAAAGCTTTTCTCATGAGAATCTTCAAAATGTGCAGAGAAACTCACCGATGGAAACACGACTACTGTTACAAAACTTTTATTGGTAAAAGACATGATTGAATGGCTGTTTATCATCTTGTAAATGACCTTTAGCAGGGTTTTTAATTTTTTTAGGTTTAAAGCATTTATATTTATAGCTGTTGAAGAGCGGGCTTTTGTCTGGACTTTTTTTGTCCCTGTAGAAGAGCAGGGTCTTTTTTCTCCCCGGAAAAAAAACTGGTTACTGATTGGATAGAACGCTAAGCAGGATGAGACGATTCCTCCTGCAGCAGTCTCTCCCAGCTGCAGTCACAGAGCCAGAGGGGACGTTAACCCCTTAGCATCCAGTCTGCAAATTGCTAATAAGCTAACAGTTAGCTCTGTAGCAGTACAGTGTGTATGTGCTAACAGGCTAACAGTTAGCTCTGTAGCAGTACAGTGTGTATGTGCTAACAGCCTAACAGTTAGCTCTGTAGCAGTACAGTGTGTATGTGTGTGTGTTAATTCACGATCAAGATGTTTATGATCAGTGGAGAAGCTGTGCATAATTAGCCATGCTGGTTTGTTTATGATCAGTTGCTGACTTTGTGCACAGTTAGCGACGGTGGCCACAGTTGATTCTCCCGTGTTTAATCCGTTGTAATGATCTAAAAAACCATACGTCACCTCCAGAGTCTCTAAATTTTGTAATGGAGATACGCAGAGTGAGCGGACATTAGAGAGGGCGTGGCCTGAGACTTTCCCGGTGGACACGGCTATCTACGCCAAATTCATCCCCAAACTCTGAGACTCAAAAATAATAAAATAATAAATATGTGTTTTACACTGATTAGGTGATCATCCTACTACTGTGTCTCTTTGTTAGAGTGTGTGAGGCTATCAGGTGATTGCTGGGTTCATCTCCCTTGTTTTCATCTGTGGAGGACTGAAATTTCTGTTGGTGTCAGCATTTTTACCTTCCATGTTACCTTATATGGGCGCTAAGACTTCCTGTGTGATGTTACTAATACTAGATGAGAGTTAGGTTCATTTTTCTTTAAGAATAATCACACTTTTAATTATTATCACCTTCAAAAGCACCCTTTTACAAGTTTTTCAACACATATTTAGATTTTATCTGACTTTACTCTGATATTAATTCTGTCTTCAGTCTGGTTAATAAAGTTATTGATCTCTGTATCTCAGTATGACACACACTCATTTAGCTCAGCACAAGTCAAAAATGATCATTACTGCTTTTTGCCTTATTAATAACACACTCTATTGGATGAAATGCATACATTGTTTTATAATAATAACTATCCTGCTGAATTTTGTTCAACAGTGAAGCTGCTCAGCTGCCAACATCAGAAATCTGCCGTTTTACAGGCCGTTTAACTGAGAATGTGCATTAAATGCTGTTTAAAAGGAGCGTGTGTGAAAGTGAAGCTGTAAAGTATCTGTGTGGTGTTAATCTGTCCCGTGTGGTTCCTTCAGATATGTTACCGTGCACCAGCTGATTGACATGAATGATGGTGAGTAAACCTGCAGTTTCTATTTCATCCAGCTGCTGAACAAACACCGAGTCGGCAAACAAGCACAAAATTAGAGCAAATCGGCTGCTAATACTTTCCCTTTGAAGCTGTGGAGCTGAGAGTGCGTCAGTGAGCAGCAGCACACTGCCAGTATTTACACCTCTGAATAGAGACGAGGGGAGACACGCCTCCTCCACCTCAGGCCAACATTAGCATGTTTAACTTCCAGCTCAATGCACACACACACACACACACACACAGACAGACACGTGTGGAGCGTACAGTATGTGCACACATGCTGACAGACACGTGCACACACCAGAATAACTCAGGAGTTTAGGGTTTTATTAGCAACTTTAGCAATAAGAGGCTAAGTGGCTCTTTACTGTGACACTTTGACCAAATCCATAGCCAAGTCCAGAGATGCGTCTTTAAAACTGTTTTATTATTATTTATTGTATTATATATTATTGTAATATTATTATAAGAACAAAACATGAACTAACATCAGTTGTAATATCAGAAAAATTCAAACAAACGTAACAGAAAAACTTGAGGCAAATATGGACGGCAAAAGACGTTCAACAGAAAATATCGGAGCTTCTTTGTTCACCTCCCGCCTTATACCTGAACAGGTGAGTCAGGTGAAACCATAGCTGTGTTTCCTTTAGGGGGAAGAGTGTCCACCGGGAAAGTCTCAGGCCACGCCCTCTCTAAAGTCCCTCACTCTGCGTGTCTCCACTACGAAAAGGCCCCCAGAGGGATTTAGAGAATCTGGAGGTAGTTTTTGATCGTCGCAACAGATTAATTACGGGAGACTCAACTGTGGCCGTCGTCGCTAACTGTGCACAATGTCAGCAGCTGATCATAAACAAAGCAGCATGGCTAATTATGCACAGCGTCTCCGCTGATCATAAACATCGTGATCGTGAATTAACCGGCATCGCTAACTGTGCACAGAGTGTCTGGTGCTTGTTGTAAACAAACAGAGATCGCTAAGTGAACACCTCCTGCAGCAGCAGCACATACACACTGTACTGCTACAGAGCTAACTGTTAGCCTGTTAGCACATACACACTGTACTGCTACAGAGCTAACTGTTAGCCTGTTAGCACATACACACTGTACTGCTACAGAGCTAACTGTTAGCCTGTTAGCACATACACACTGTACTGCTACAGAGCTAACTGTTAGCCTGTTAGCAATTTGCAGACTGAACGCTAAGGGATTAACATCCCCTCCTGCTCTGCAGCTGGGAGAGACTGCTGCAGGAGGACTGTGCTGCTTCGACTCATTCTTACTCTTCTTAACGAGGCGCAGGGGCCGGAGGCTCGTTAAGAAGAGTAAGAACGAGTCTCCAAAAGTCTCCAAATACACCAGAAAAAGTCGCTGGATTTGTGGCCAGTCGCTTTTTTGAAAAATAGATGCTAAGGGGGTCTGAAAAGTCGTTAAATATGGCAACACTGCTTCGCCGGCTTTTACAAATGGCGTTGTTGTTGTGGCGTTGAGTATTACGTCACATCCTGCTTAGCGTTCTATCCAATCAGCAACCAGGCTTCTTTCAGGGGAGAAAAACGATATACGATATATCGCCGATGACCAGGTTAATTTAATCGTGGCGGCCAAAATCGTGATCACGATTAAAATTCGATTCATTGTGCAGCCCTTCTAGAAAGCATCCATAATCTTCATCAAAACGTCTTCAGCTACTGTAGTTTTTCTGAGACAGTAAAAAGGATTGAGTAGCAGTGAGTGAACCTCTTCTGCAGTTTCACTGGATGGAAAACTCCTCTAATGACCACAAAGCCTTATTGCTGTGATGTCAGAGGGTCTTTATTCCTGCGTTAGAGGTAAAGAAGGCCAGGACGGAGTGAGTCGATCCTGCAGCAGCAGCAGACAAAGGAACAGAGGCTGTGTGTCCATGTTTCCACTGCAGGAGAAGTACTGTGTCACATTTCTGTGAAATAGTTATTCACACACTGAGTCACCAGTTAAAACCACAGAAATTAGAATATGACTCAGTCTGACCCAGTTTGTCAACAGATAAACTTTATAAATGTCTTGATCTGTTTGTCCAATAGTATGGAAGAATCATCCTATCTTTAATCAAGAGTGTAGATTTTCAGTTTGAGAGCATGATTTTATTCCTTTTCAGTGACACAGTGTACACTCTAAGATTAAATTTCCCTTTGTTATTATTCAATCTTGCTATCATCAAATCATAGGAGGCATTGTCTGTCATCAGCTTAATCCAGTCAGCAAATTCTGGTTGAGTCTGACTCTTCCAGTAGCGAAGAATGATTCTAGCTGCAGTGATGAAGCCTGTCAAGGCTAAACCGAATTCAGCTTTTGATATTCCTGGTGGTGAGCTGGACCTGTCTCCCAGTAGGCAGAGCTGGGGGGGATTCTGGTAGAGCTTTTCCAAGCCATTCACCCAGTTTTCCTATAACCTCTTTCCAGAGAGGAAAAACCAAAGAGCTCTCCCACAGTGAGTGTAAGAAGGTCCCTGTCTGTGCATTACACTTCCAACACAGGTTGTTTTGTATTAAGCCCATTTTATGGAGCCTTACTGGTGTATAATAATACCTGTGATTAATTTTGTAATGTGTAAATTTGCCCTGGACGTCCCTGATGGACTACTCTGTGTTTGTTATTATGTTTTCCGAAACATCTTCGTCAATGTCACGATTTAGATCTAGTCTGTCTGTCCTATCTATCTATCTATCTATCTATCTATCTATCTATCTATCTATCTATCTATCTATCTATCTATCTATCTATCTATCTATCTATCTATCTATCTATCTATTCATCCATCCATCCATCTATTTATCCATTCATCCATCCATCCATCTATTTATCCATCATCCATCCATCCATCCATCCATCCATCTATCCATCTATTCATCCATCCATCCATCCATCCATCTATTTATCTATCCATCCATCCATCCATCCATCCAACCATCCACCCATCCATCCACCCATCCATCCATCCATCCATCCATCCACCCATCCATCCACCCATCCATCCATCCAACCAACCATCCACCCATCCACCCACCCATCCACCCAACCATCCACCCATCCACCCATCCATCGATCCATCCGTCCATCCATCCATCCATCTCCACTCTCCATCACTTATTTCTTATTCCTGAACCTGCAGCTCAGTGTCATGGTGAGTAAAACAGGTTTTAGTTTGTTTGATTAATGTGAGAAGAGAAGCCACAACAACGACTGTCATCATTATATGTTTATCTGTGCAAACTGACCATGCATGTGTATGTGTGTGTGTGTGTGTGTGTGTGTGTGTGTGTGTGTGTGTGTGTGTGTGTGTGAACAGAAAGTGTGAACAGATGCCTCAGCACTTCTCCTGAGCTTCAGGTCTGTCCCCGTGAAGCACCAGAGCTCAGAGAGCTTCCAGTAGATCCGTCTCTACCTGTCAGCAGTGCTCAGCGTGTCGACGCCCATATTTGGATCATTTAAAGACGCAGCGGAGCAGCGAGGAGACACAGGCGTCTCTGTGCCGCCTCGTCCACTCTGAGACGTCTTTCAGGCTGCACTCACACAGACTGTAAATGAGACACACACACACACACACACACACACACACACACTGCAGAAAAGTGTGTGGTGTGTAAAAACCAGATAAAACAGTAAATCTGAGGGAAATGATCTTGCTGCATGGACAGATAATTTACCTTGACAAGATTTCTTAAATTAAGATTGTTAAATCTAGAAATAAGCATGTTGAACACTTAAAATAAGAAATTAACTCTTAAAACAAGATGAATTATCGAACACACACTAAATATAAAGTTTTTTTTTATCTTGGTAAGAAACAAATAGTTTCCAGTGCACTCTGCTCAGGCCAGTTCATCGCTGCTTTATCTTGTGTAGTAAATTTATACTACACTTGTTTTAAGAGTTAATTTATAGGTATAAAGTTTCATAAAATGTAAAAAAAAAACTCAAGTGAAATGACTCCACTACAAGTAATAGTCGTCGTTAGAAAACTACTACTACTAAGTACAAAAGCATCAAAGTAAACTTAAAGTATCAAAAGTAAAAGTACTAGTTTGCAGAATATTTTATATATTCTAAAAATATTATTAGATTATTATTATTGATGCATTTTTATGACGATCAGGTTAGTTTAATCGTGGCGGCCAAAATCGTGATCACGATTAAACTTTGATTAATTGTGCAGCCCTAGTAGCACGCTTAAAATATGAGGGGACACATCCTGTAGACAGGGAGGAATTCACAATAGCTGCAACAGCAGGACCAGTAACAGGTAAAACATTTAAAAATAAAGAGGAAGGTAAAACATCACGGGGGCTCATGGATAGCTTCATTCTCCTAATCAGATCCAACGGATCTTGAACACTGATTGGTTTAAAAGAGTCCAGAACAGTATGAGATGGAGAGGGGCTAGAGTTCAACGGGCAAGCCCCAGGATGAATGCTGGACCTGATTGCCATTACCTTGTCAACAGGGCCGGCTCTAGCCCATGTGGTGCTCTAGGCGAGATCCATTTGTGTTGAACAGCTCAGCTTGCTGTTTCATGGAGGGGTAACTCCTGTTTTTGTTTGCCCATGGTGCCAACCAGGCTATATAATACAACTGTCTGTCTATAGAATTATTAACTTACAAGTAAATTCTCAAAATAGCACAGCTGGAGACGCTAACAAAGTTAGAGACAATGAAAGTGCAAACCGCGCAAAAAATGTGCTTAACTGTGTGAAGCTAGCGTTGCTTTATTTCAACCTAGCTAGCAAGCTAATACAAATGAAACGTCTTCACACAAAAAGGCATTTAAAAAAAGATTGGGAATTCTTCTCCTCTTTCCTTCTTTTTCAATACTGCGCACCAGAGAGCTTTGACAGCCGTTTCATCATGCAAGATTTATCAAAACATAACTTGTCTATCACTTGACGTGACCTGACCTCTGTGACAGCGGTCTGACCGTCTAAAGGGGGGCAAGGCAATGACCACAAGTCACATGACTCAGCAACACAAGTGAGAAAGAGTTTATCTGTTTCTTTATTTTGTTAATATTTATTATTTTCAAGACAGAACAGGAAAGCGAGGGCAACAATGGGCATCAAAAATTATTATTATTATTATTTTATTTTTTCTCCCTCGAGGTTGACGAGATTGCCGCCTATATCGCCTATGCCTAGAGCCGGCCCTGCTTGTCAACAAAACAGGTAAGGAACTTGTTACAGTCCTCTATGGATAACATGATAATGTTGAAACTGGTGGTGAAACAATGTTGTTGATGGTGTCAGATAAAATCTTAGGGTTTCTTTTGGAAGAGGCAATCAGGTTTGCGAAGTAAGCAGTCCGGGCTTCATTTACTACACACATTAAAATACAGAATAAACAGTTTTTTGCCTCTTCAGTCATAAAACAAATGAACAGAATTCTTTATTTTGTGAACAAAGAGTTCCTTCATGTCACACTAACGTGTTTTATTGTATAAACTGCAGAACAGGATCATTCACTGTGAAATATTATTGATTCTGTGAGTCACTGTGGTTTCTTTACGACCGTGAAAACAGATTACAGGTGTGTTTCTGCAGACTCATTGTAATAATATAAAGTCTTAACACTCGACACGTTTAACAGCCTGGTTTATTTCTGCTGCAGACACACAGACAGACACAGGGCTTCATTCTTCAGGCTGCACAGGACAGAATCAAATAATAAAACTGTGTTGTTTTAATAGTAAAAACTGACCCACTGCCACTCTGTTCAACAGCAGAAATAAAACACTACATGATCTTTTTTCAGGCTGAAATTTAATAACTTCTCCTCAAGTTGTTATTCTTATTTTCTGTGGCCGGTTACACACTGTTTTGGTGTAAGCAATGGTTCAAATATGGGAGAAAACTCATATTTTGTTGCTAATTTCCTCATTATACAGTAAATTAGACCATAGAACTGTTTAATTTACTGTAAAATAGTCAGTCAGTACCTGGGAGATTATAAATGCACATATATGTTTTAAATGACCGCCTGATTTGCAATTGCAAATATTCCATTTTAGAATATTATAAATGTCAGCAGTTTGGAAATAAAACATCTCCTCAGTTCACAGAGTCAAACTTGTCTGAGCTGATTTTATTCACTCTGAAGACTGTAAATCAGCACACACACACACTCACTCACACACACACACACACTCACACACACACACACGCACACGCACACACACACACACACACACACACACACACACACACACACACACACACATTGTTATACTTCTATCTTTGTGAGGACCCTCATTGGAATAGTGAATTTCCTTGCAAGGTTATAATAGTTTTGGATTTTTTTCATTAGTTTTAGTTTTAATTGGGTTGTGAATTTTTGTTTTCAAATTCAGTTAGTTTTAATAAGTTTTTAGAGTGAGTTTACTAGTTTTAGTTTAGTATTAATATTATGAAATGCTTTAGTTTTAGTTTAGTTTTTATTAGTTTTAGTTTTTTTGTAATGGGGTATTTGTTGGGTGGGAGATTAAAAGAGGTCACAGTAAATTTTGCTTTTATTTCCTTTGTCTGATCCATCTTCATTATGTATGAAAAAAGTTGACAAAGACGAAAACGAAGGACATTTTTAGTATAATTTTAGTTAGTTTTGTAACCACACAATACAGTTTACAGTTAATTATCATTATCATGTAACCTTTAACCCTTAAAACAAAGTCTGAAGTCTCAAAAAAGCCTTTAAAGAAGTGAGGACCGACTGAAATGGCCTCACTTTGCAAAAATGTCCTCACTCTGTTGGTTAGAAATGTGTTCTGGTCCTCAATATGTAGGACCAGAACACACACACACACACACACACACACACACACGAATGGATCAACAGATAAATGTGAGAAATGTGAGACGAGGAGAGAAGCAGGTGGACAGATCTGACAGAAACACACTGATGAGACTCTCTCTCTCTCTTTCTCTCTCTCTCTCTGTCTCTCTCCCTCCCTCTCTCTCTCTCTCTCTCTCTCTCTGTCTCTCTCTCTTTCTTTCTCTCTCTCTCTCTCTCTCTCTCTCTCTGTCTCTCTCCCTCTCTCTCTCTCTCTCTCTCTCTCTCTCTCTCTCTCTCTCTCCATCTCTCAGGTTAAATCGTTAAACTCGTCTCAGTTAGAGAAACATCAACATCCTGCAGATGCCAGAAAATTCCTTCCTGTCATTTAAAATGTGCCTGAAATAGAAACTCTGACTTTAGCTTCCTGTGGCTGCTTGTATACCATAAAAGTGAGGTGTTTTTATATATTAAACTAACTGTTCTTTCACTGTTCCACACTAAAATACATATAAGCTTATATTTACTCACGTCTAAAAATACACAGAGAATGAAGCTGCTCAAAACATGAAGATCTGTTGAAATATAAAACAGGAGGGCCAAACCTGGTAACACTGAACAACTCTCTAAGTTGATCAGTTCAGAACAAGGAAGATAAAAGATTGTTAGAGATACATTTTTATTTCCAGTGAGTCGCCGAAAATGTTTCTTAACCTGCTAAACCTAAACATGGGCTAAAAATTAAGGGTTTAGAACAGGGTTTCTCAAACTCAAATTACCTGAGGGCCGCTGGAGTCAGTGTCAATTAAATTCGGTTCAATTAAATTCAATTCAATTCAATTCAGTTCAGTTCAAACCGATTCGATTCGGTTCGGTTCGGTTCAGTTCGATTCGATTCGATTCAGTTCAATTCAATTCAATTCAATTCAATTCAATTCAATTCGATCCGATCCGATCCGATACTATTAAATTCGATTCAATTTGATTCAGTTCAATTCGATTCAATTCGATTCAGTTCGATTCAATTCGATTCGATTCAATTCAATTCGATTCGATTCAATTCAATTCAATTCAATTCAGTTCAGTTCAGTTCAGTTCAGTTCAATTCAGTTCAATTCAATTAAATTAAATTCAATTAAATTCAATTCAATTCAGTTCAGTTCAAACCGATTCGATTCGGTTCGGTTCGGTTCAGTTCGATTCGATTCGATTCGATTCAGTTCAATTCAATTCAATTCGATCCGATCCGATACTATTAAATTCGATTCAATTTGATTCAGTTCAATTCGATTCAATTCGATTCAATTCGATTCAATTAAACCCAGTTCGATTCGATTCGATTCGATTCGATTCAATTTGATTCAATTCAATTCAATTCAACTCAATTCAATTCAATTCAATTCAATTCAATTCAATTCAATTCAATTCAGTTCAGTTCAGTTCAATTCAGTTCAGTTCAGTTCAGTTCAGAATCATGAAGCCATGAGGTTCAAGACGAAATGAGTAATATCTTAAACTGCAAGCTGCCAATTCAATTCAGTACAGTTCAATTCAATTCAATTCAGTTCAGTTCAGTTCAGTTCAGTTCAATTCAATTCAATTCAATTCAATTCAATTCAATTCAATTCAATGCAGTTCAATTCAATTCAATTCAATTCAATTCAATTCAGTTCAGTTCAGTTTGATTCAAATCTAGAATAACCAACAGAATCATGAAGCCATGATGTTCAAGACGAAATGAGTAATATCTTAAACTGCAAGCTGCCAATTAAATTCAGTACAGTTCAATTAAATTAAATTAAATTAAATTAAATTAAATTAAATTAAATTCAGTTCAGTTCAGTTCAGTTCAGTTCAATTCAGTTCAGTTCAGTTCAGTTCAATTCAATTCAATTCAGTTCGATTCGGTTCAGTTCGATTCGATTCGATTCAATTAAACCCAGTTCGATTAACCAACAGAATCATGAAGCCATGATGTTCAAGACGAAATGAGTAATATCTTAAACTGCAAGCTGCCAATTCAATTCAGTACAGTTCAATTCAATTAAATTCAGTTCAGTTCAGTTCAGTTCAGTTCAGTTCAGTTCAGTTCAATTCAATTCAATTCAATTCAGTTCGATTCAATTCGATTCGGTTCGATTTGATTTGATTCGATTCAATTCGATCCGATAGTATTAAATTCGATTCGATTTGATTCAGTTCAATACGATTCAATTCGATTCAATTCGATTCGATTCAATTCAATTCAATTCAATTCAATTCAATTCAATTCAATTCAATTCAAGTCAATTCAGTTCAGTTCAGTTCAGTTCAATTCAAGTCAGTTCAAATCGATTCGATTCGATACTATTAAATTCCATTCGATTTGATTCAGTTCGATTTGATTCGATTCAATTCGATTCAATTCGATTCAATTAAACCCAGTTCGATTCAATTCAATTCAATTCAATTAAATTCAAGTCAATTCAGTTCAATTCAGTTCAGTTCAGTTCAGTTCAATTCAAGTCAGTTCAATTAAATTTGATTCAGTTCAATTCAATTCGATTCGGTTCGATTTGATTCGATTCGATTCGATCCGATACTATTAAATTCGATTTGATTTGATTCAGTTCAATACGATTCAATTCGATTCAATTCGATTCAATTCGATTCAATTCGATTTGATTCAATTCAATTCAATTCAATTCAATTCAATTCAATTCAATTCAATTCAATTCAACTCAATTCAATTCAATTCAATTCAATGCAATTCAATTCAGTTCAGTTCAGTTCAGAATCATGAAGCCATAAGGTTCAAGACGAAATGAGTAATATCTTAAACTGCAAGCTGCCAATTCAATTCAGTTCAATTCAATTCAATTCAATTCAATTCAATTCAACTCAACTCAATTCAATTCAATTCAATTCAGTTCAGTTCAGCTCAATTCAAATCTAGACTGCAAGCTGCCAATTCAATCCAGTACAGTTCAATTCAATTCAATTCAGTTCAATTCAGTTCAGTTCAGTTCAGTTCAATTCAGTTCAATTCAATTCAATTCAATTCAATTCAATTCAACGCCTTTATTTTCATTACACAGTGTACAATGAAAATGAAACTATGTTTCTCCAGTGGATCAAACCCAATCAAACACGTTTAAAATACAATAAATAAATAAATAAATAGATAGATAAATAGATGAATAAATAAATAGATAAGAACAGTTATGATTTAAAAAAAGAAACATTGAACACACACAGAGCGAATTGTGTTTAATTCATTATTCTAATTGTTGTTACTAGTTACCACAGTTGAGTTCTCTAATAGCACTTGGGTAAAATCTGTTCTAAAATCTGGAAGTTTGTAGATAGATAAGAATGAACAATGAATTCCCAAAAACTTTGTGCAATATGCTAAAAAATGCTCAAGATCACTGAATTCAAATCATTAATTAAGATACCTTTTCAGTTTGTTAAACTGGTTGTATGAAACATTCTGCAGGAATAAAATACCATTTTTATGATGAATCCTGCACCTTTCCCCTTGACCAGTGGAGGGCAGCAGAACGTCCATTAGACTGGAATTATAATGAATCAAACTGTTTAATATTATCAGATTCTGCTGCAATATCACAACATGTGAATCTTTATTTCTCCTCAGGACGGTTGGAGTATGAAGGCTGCTCCTTCTGTGTGTGTGTGTGTGTGTGTGTGTGTGTGTGTTCCTGTCATAAGGACTTCTTTCAACCGGTCCTGGCCGAGCATCTCGTCCTGCTATCCGTTAAGGAAAGGGGGCAGTGTGTGTGTGTGTGTGTGTGTGTGTGTGTGTGTGTTGACACAGCCTCTGGCAGTGTATCAAGTCAGAGGCCTGCATGCATTTTTTCTCTTTACAGCCTGTGGTGGAGGTGAATAGCTGCTTTATGGCCGTCAGCCTCCTCACTACATGTAAGAGTGTGCGTGAGTGAGTGTGTGAGTGTGTAACCCTCATATATGTTATATTTGCAACCTTTGTTCACATTTGCAACATTTAAAATTCTTTATTGAGCATGATAGTGTTTTGAAAGTAAAAAAAAAAGATTCAAAATCACATTTTATGTTGGACTAAAGGACTAAAAAAGACACAAAATGACCAAAAAGACACAAAATGACAAAAAAAAGACAAAACAACAGACACAAAATGACCAAAAATGGCACAAAATGACCCAAAAAAGACACAAAATGACAAAAAAAAGACACAAAAAGACACAAAATGACCAAAAAAACACACAAAATGACTAAAAAAAGACATAAAAAGATACAAAATGACCAAAAAAGACACAAAATGACCAAAAAAGACACACAATGACAAAAAAAAGACACAAAAAGACACAAAATGACCAAAAAAACACACAAAATTACTAAAAAAAGACATACAAAGATACAAAATGACCAAAAAAGACACAAAATGACCAAAAATGACACACAATGACTAAAAAAAGACACAAAAAACACAAAATGACCAAAAAAAGACACAAAATAACTTACAAAGACACAAAAATACATGAAAAAGATTAAAAAATGGACAAAATAGCCCAATAAGACTCCATAGAGTTAACATGCATGTTGTCCGCCCCATCTTGTTTTAAGAGTTAATTTCTTATTTTAAGTGTTCAACATGCTTATTTCTAGATTTAATAATCTTAATTTAAGAAATCTTGTCAAGGTAAATTATCTGTCCATGCAGCAAGATCATTTCCCTCAGATTTACTGTTTGATCTGGTTTTTAGACAGAACTTTTTCTTTCACTGAACAGAATCTCACAGTTCAGATGATACAAACTCAGTTAATACGAGACGAATTTTGGACAAATAATGAAGCAGATAACAACTAAAACATCTCCCTGTCTGAAATTATGTAATTTAATATAAGTTTTGTGCATTTATAATTTTCCCAAAATGATTTGGCAACCCCCAGAAATCATCTTGCGACCCCAATGGTTGAGAATAGCTGCTCTAACAGACTGTTGAAGCTTTATGTCGTCGTAGGAAACAGTTTTCGTGGCTTCTGGAGACGTTTGGATGCAGGAATCTAACAGTCACAGAGGAAATAAAGTCGCTCTCATTTCAGCCTGAAGGCACAAAGAGGAGTTATTGTCACTCATTAGTTTGGTCAGTTATACTTTGCTGCATAATAAAAAGAAAGATGGTGCAGATGAAGGATGAATGCACACGTTTGTGCAGTATTCAGGTTGTTTTCGTTGCCATGCATGCAGTGTTTATTGTTTTCCTGATATTTGCTGAGTTTGCAAGTTGATTTAACCCTCTGGAGTCCACGACGGAGCTCGACTTCTTCATGACGTCATGGCGTGAAAACGTTCAGCAGCATGTTTCCTGCTGTCAGCTCAACTCTAAAGTTTTTCCACAAGTTTCCATGTCCAATTTAATGCATCAACCCTTATTCAGCAAAGGTAAAAAAACACCTTGACCAAGTGTAGTAACATGATTTTACTTTTTTTGCAGAGATTTTTCTAATTTTGCAGTGTGCATTCAGCATTTTTAATGCAATCTTTTGTGTTTACTGTTTTCTGTGTGTTTTTTGTAATTTCTGTGTTTTTATCTGTGTTCTTTTTCATTTCTTTTTGCGTTTTTGTGTGTTTTTATGTGTGTTTGTATGTGTTTTTTGTAAAAATAAAAAAAAGTTTAATGTTTTGGTGTGTTTTTTGTAATTTTGTGTGTTTTTTTGTTTTTTATGTTTTTTGTGTGTTTTTGACAAAGAACACAGATAAAAACACAGAAATTACAAAAAACACAAAAAACAGTTAACACCAAAGATTGCAATAAAAATGCTGAATGCACACTGCAAAATTAGAAAAATCTTTGCAAAAAAAAAAGTAAAATCATGTTACTACACTTGGTCGAGGTGTTTTTTTACCTGAAAAATAGTTGATGCATTAAATTGGACATGGAAACTTGTGTAAAAGCCATAACTTTCGAGTTCAGCTGACAGCAGGGAACAACCTGGTCTCACAGAAATCTGTGAAATAGCCACGGAATCACTCAAATTTCCGTGAAACTGACACGGATTTCGCTACAATGCAAGTTAATGCCAGTCATATCCCGTGGCTATTCCAACATACAAAGTGATTATGTACATTCACTGAGTGAATATTTAGAAAATAAAACATATATTTCTCGCTAGAAATGTGATCAAAATCCATTTTTATGCAGAAACTAAGTCAAAATATTGATTTTTTTCACAAAAAATGAGAGAACTGTCCGCCATGTTTTTTGTTCTGACCGCCGGGACCTTGAAAGTCACGTGACTTGGAACAAACCAATAGGAACAAATATCCATGGAATAGCCACGGGATATGACTGTCATTAACTTGCATTGTAGCGAAATCCGTGTCAGTTTCACGGAAATTTGAGTGATTCCGTGGCTATTCCACGGATTTTGAGCTAAGCGAATCCGTGGCTATTTCACGGATTCCTGTGAGACCAGGTTCGCAGGGAAACATGCTGCTGAACGTTTTTACGTCATGAAGAAGTCGTTCTCCGGAGCTTTCGTGGACTCCATTAATTGAGACCGTAAACTCATTATAAGAACGTTTACTGAGGTCACAAATCAAGTCAGAAGTAGATTCACTGTCCTATTGACAGACTTCTTCCTGCAGCCAGTGAGTCGCCCCCTGCTGGCCGTTACAGAGAATGCAGGTTAAAGACACTGCTGCATCAGTTTCACCTTTCACACCTGAAGGTTGCTGCTCTGTTTCAGTAAACGTGGCACTTTATGACTCATAAAAACAGTAAATAAATCCCTCTTTTGCAGGAAATGTGTGAGCAGCACAGAGAGAAACCCGTTCACCTCGTCACGTACACACTCCTCATCCATGGAAACTACATGAAGGAAAGTTTTTTTAACCATTTATTTTTGGGGCGTGGAGCTAAATTTGGTCACAGCAGCAGTTAACAAGCTCTTCTCTATAGTGATCCTGCTAGTTTACCTGCTGACAGTCTCATGAGTTTAACTCTGTGGAGTTTTGTTCTATTTCCTCCATGTCTGACTCTTTCCATCCTGCCTGTATTCACCACTTAATACATGTTTAAATGCCATGTTGGTATATTTTTCACCTATATGACCTGATAATAATTTAATAAATTTAATAAAAAAGATTTTTTATTCTGACTTACTGGATCAACATTTAGAACCAAAAAGAAACAAAGAAAACTAACATAAATGTGATCTTGTGATTGTGTGTGATCCTGTCATCAACTCTGGTTTTTATTCTAGTGGGACTCCATTTGATTTGGCTCTTGTGTGTTTAGTGGAACGATTTTGGTTATTTTGTATCTTTTTTGGTCATTTTGTGTCTTTTTTGGTCATTTTGTGTCTTTTTTAGTCATTTTGTGTCTTTTTGTGCCTTTTTTGGTCATTATTTGTCTTTTTTTAGTCATTTTGTGTCTTTTTTTTGTCATTTTGTGTCTTTTTTAGTCATTTTGTGTCTTTTTTAGGTCATTTTGGGTCTTTTTGTGCCTTTTTTGGTCATTTTTTGTCTTTTTTTAGTCATTTTGTGTCTTTTTCTTGGTCATTTTGTGTCTTTTGTTGTGTCTTTTTTGTTATTGTGTGTCTTTTTTAGTCATTGTGTGTCTTTTTGTGCCTTTTTTGGTCATTTTTTGTCTTTTTTTAGTCATTTTGTGTCTTTTGTTTTGTCTTTTTTAGTTATTGTGTGTCTTTTTTTGTCATTTTGTGTCTTTTTTTTGGTCATTTTGTGACTTTTTGTGCATTTTGTGGTCATCTTGTGTCTTTTTTAGTCATTTTGTGTCATTTTGTGTCTTTTTTGGTCCTTTTTGTGTCTTTTGTTGTGTCTTTTTTAGTTATTTAGTGTCTTTTTTTGCTCATTTTGTGTCTTCTTCTGTGTTTTTTTTAAATCATTTTGTGTCTTTTTTAGTCCTTTAATCCAACATAAAATGT
Source organism: Centropristis striata (assembly GCF_030273125.1). Lineage (NCBI taxonomy): Eukaryota > Metazoa > Chordata > Actinopteri > Perciformes > Serranidae > Centropristis > Centropristis striata. Next base: position 39,110,929 of record NC_081522.1, read on the forward strand.
GATTTTGAATCTTTTTTTACTTTCAAAACACTATCATGCTCAATAAAGAATTTTAAATGTGTCAAATGTGACCAAAGGTGTCAAATCTACCATATAAGAGGGTTCCATCCAGTTCTATCATTTATACTAAATCTATTTGAGCTTGTCTCCAGTTTTACTTGGTATATCATCATCAAACTGAAACTGGCCTCATGGAGTTTACAGCCAGAACTTTAGAGGTAAATGTACAGTAGGGCTCCACGCTGCTTTGTTTTCTAGTCTGGATGTGAAGAAGAAGTCTGGATTTGGTGCTTTTGGAGACTCCACAGGGTTAAAAATGCTGCAGATTGAAACATTTCCACCTCTGTTTCCTCTGATTCTGCCTCCTGTGAGCTGAAAGTGGACAAGGACTGGCTTGTCAGAGTCCGGTGATAGTGAGCCTTTTGAATCAGGGAAGACAGGGCGCTTCACACAGATTTTTTTTTTTTAATGCATTACATAATTTCAAGTGTTTAAAAAAAGGGTTTTTTGGATGCAGGATAGGTGGTGAGAGAGAGAAGATGAGGGGAAGGAGGGCGAGGTGGTTTCCAGGGAACACTGCCTCCTTATGCCTGCAGCACAGACGGACTTCTCATGTCCTGCTGCAGGACGGAGAGGCAGAGCCAGACTCCCAGCAGCCACACGGGGCCGCCTGGCAGCCAGCAGCGGCGCTCCGAGGCTGGGAACAGGCTCGACGGGAAGCGAAGGCAACTGTGGGATTATGGAGATGTGTGAGGCTGCTCTGACTGTGTGTGGCTCCTGTGTGAGGCGGCATGAATCACTTCACCTCATGGAAGAAAAAAAAACTCTCTTTTATCCGTTTAAGATGAGCTGCAGTTGGGAGACCAGAGACAGTTGTAACACTTTCTGCAATTTTTTTAGCAAAACACCAAAAACTATTTACACTGGAATAACCAGTTTGTTATAATATAAACTTCAATCTGTCAGCTGCTGAAATAATGTATTTAGATAGATAGATAGATAGATAGATAGATAGATAGATAGATAGATAGATAGATAGATAGATAGATAGATAGATAGAAACCTGTTTTACTCACCATGACACTGAGCTGCAGGTTCAGGAATAAGAAATACGTGATAGATAGATAGTTGGATTGATGGATGGATGGATGGATGGATGGATGGATGGATGGTTGGATGGATGGATGGATGGATGGTTGGATGGATGGATGGATGGATGGATGGATGGATGGATGGATGGTTGGATGGATGGATGGATGGATGGATGGATGGATGGATGGATGGATGGATGGTTGGATGGATGGATGGATGGATGGATGGTTGGATGGATGGATATATATGGATGGATGGATCCATATATATGGATATATATGGATGGATGGATGGTTGGATGGATGGATGGATGGTTGGATGGATGGATGGATGGATGGATGGATGGATGGATGGATGGATGGATGGATGGTTGGATGGATGGATGGATGGATGGATGGATGGATGGATGGTTGGATGGTTGGATGGATGGATGGATGGATGGATGGTTGGATGGATGGATGGATGGATGGATGGTTGGATGGTTGGATGGATGGATGGATGGATGGATGGATGGATGGATGGTTGGATGGATGGATGGATGGATGGATGGATGGATGGATGGATGGTTGGATGGATGGATGGATGGATGGATGGATGGATGGATGGTTGGATGGATGGTTGGATGGATGTATATATATATATATATTAAACAGGTAAGTATATTTTAAACAAGTATATATATATATATATATATATATATATATATATATTAAACAGGTAAGTATATTTTAAACAAGTATATATATATATATATATATATATATATATTAAACAAGTATATATATTTTAAACAAGTATATTTTAAACAAGTATGTATATTTTAAACAAGTATATTTTAAACAAGTATGTATATTTTAAAGAGGTAACCAATAATCCACTAAGTATATAACTTAAATAAATGGGGTAAATTAACCATTGAACAAACAAATGTAGTTCTAAATTTAGCCCACTTCATTTTTAACCTAAATTAACATACAGGTTTTCGACATGTTAGGTACTTATTTAGGTTATTTGTCGCTTTTATCATAAAATGCACAATCCTTCTGGTTATCTGCTCCACTATCTGGGTTGTTTCTGATTGGAGGAACTCAAGGTGTTTCCCTGGTCTCCTCCTTCATGATAACCATGTATATGTGTTTCTTTGTTCCAGGTAATAATCAGATTTTTTATAACTTTTATAACTGCAGAGGACAGTTTTGAGTGACTTGTACTTTACTTGAGTATTTCCATTTTCTATCACTTAATATTTCTTCTCACTACAATTCAGAAATAATTATTGTACTTTTTTTTTAGACACTAGTTACTTTTCTATGGGAGCTTATTGCTAACAAAAACATTTTATTATTTATGGTGAAATTTGTTTAATATATATGAAACAAAAATATTTATAGAATATATTGGTCTGTTTTAACCTGCATTGTGTCACAAAACACTCTTGTCCCAGACAAGAATTTATAATTTCAAACAATTAAAAAGACTGTTAAAAGACTTCAAAATCTAAAACTAACAATAACTATTCATAAAATGAGTATAAAAACTATTATACATTTTTTTAGTGATGAGATATATTTTTCAGGTCAATTTAAGTGGTGTGCAACTCAGTTGAATTTCTACAAAAAAATATAATTTATTGTTTCACTACCTGTTTATAAAAAGGGAAATAGGAAATCAGAAAGCTGATAAAGTTGGGCGACGCTTTCTAATATTTGATAAATTCATTAATAATATTGCAATTAGGTATGTCCCACTCATAACATGTAGCCTTTATAAATCAAAACTAAATAAGATAGTTTATAGTTTAAAATGTATATTATGATTTGCATTAGGAGAACTGTGAGCCACTAAAAATTGAAACAAACAACATTTTGTCAACTCCATCAGATTTACCTTCTTCACCTGAATAAAATGCTATTAAAACTAAAATAATTCCCTACACTGTAAAAAAAAAACCCAGTTGTTTTTATGGTGTTTTTTGTATTTTTTTGTGTGTGTTTTTTATGTGTTTTTTTGTAATTTTTTGTGTTTTTTTGTGTATTATTTGTAATTTTTGTGTATTTTTTTTTATGTTTTTATGTATGTTTTTTGTATTTTTTTGTGTGTGTTTTTATGTGTGTTTTTTGTAATTTTTTGTGTTTTTTTGTGTATTTTTTGTGTGTATTATTTGTATTTTTTGTGTTTTTTTTTTATGTTTTTATGTATGTTTTTTGTAATTTTTTTGTGTTTTATATATATATATTTTTTTGTGGTTTTTGTATGTGTGTGTGTGTGTTTTGTGTGTTTTTTTTGTGTTCAAAATGTTAACAGGTTAACAATGTTTATACAGGTAGAATGAATCAAAATAGCCCCAAAATCCAAAGGGTCTGAATACGTCTTCCATCACTGTTTATTTTATTATTTTTATGAGACAATCTCTCCCTCTGCAGGTCGGTGGAGCTGCAGTGCTGCAGTTCACCGCTGCGGCCGCTAGGTGTCACTGCTGTCGCTGTTTAGAAACACTAAAGTTAACGTAAAGAGAAAACAAAGAGGAGGAAGTGAGCTGCAGGCGGCAGGAGGCAGCAGCAGCAGCTGGAGCAGTGACCGGACATGAACCGGAGCGATAGTTAGCTATCGCTATGCAGTTGTTTTTATGGTGTTTTTTTGTATTTTTTTGTGGGATTTTTATGTGGGTTTTTTTGTGGGGTTTTTTTGTGGGGTTTTTTGTAATTTTTCTGTGTTTTTTTGTGTATTTTTTTGTGTATTATTTGTATTTTTTGTAATGTTTGTGTATTTTTTATGTATGTTTTTTGTACTTTTTTTGTGTTTTGTGTTTTTTTTTGTGTGGTTTTTGTATTTGTGTGTTTTTTTTGTGTTCAAAATGTTAATCCAGTGAGTCAAAATGACAAAATAATCAGGTGAGGTTTTTTTGTGTGTTTTTTATGTGTGTTTTTTTGTAATTTTTTGTGTTTTTTGTGTATTATTTGTATTTTTTGTGTATTTTTTGTAATTTTTTGTGTATTTTTTATGTTTTTATGTATGTTTTTTTGTATTTTTTGTGTGTGTTTTATGTTTTTTTTGTGTATGGTTTTTGTATTTCTTGTTGTTTTTGTTTTGTGCTGCAGTTCACCGCTGTGGCCGCTAGATATCACTGCTGTCGCTGTTTAGAAACACTAAAGTTAACGTAAAGAGAAAACAAAGAGGAGGAAGTGAGCTGCAGGCGGCAGGAGGCAGCAGCAGCAGCTGGAGCAGTGACCGGACATGAACCGGAGCGATAGTTAGCTATCGCTATGCAGTTGTTTTTATGGTGTTTTTTTGTATTTTTTTGTGGGATTTTTATGTGGGGTTTTTTTGTGGGGTTTTTTGTAATTTTTTTGTGTTTTTTTTTGTATTTTTTTGTGTATTATTTGTATTTTTTGTAATGTTTGTGTATTTTTTATGTATGTTTTTTGTACTTTTTTTGTGTTTTGTGTTTTTTTTGTGTGTTTTTTGTATTTGTGTGTTTTTTTTGTGTTCAAAATGTTAATCCAGTGAGTCAAAATGACAAAATAATCAGGTGAGGTTTTTTGTGTGTTTTTTATGTGTTTTTTTTTGTAATTTTTTGTGTTTTTTGTGTATTATTTGTATTTTTTGTGTATTTTTTGTAATTTTTTGTGTATTTTTTATGTTTTTATGTATTTTTTTTTGTGTTTTATGTTTTTTTTGTGTATGGTTTTTGTATTTCTTGTTGTTTTTGTTTTGTGCTGCAGTTCACCGCTGTGGCCGCTAGATGTCACTGCTGTCGCTGTTTAGAAACACTAAAGTTAACGTAAAGAGAAAACAAAGAGGAGGAAGTGAGCTGCGGGCGGCAGGAGGCAGCAGCAGCAGCAGCTGGAGCAGTGACCGGACATGAACCGGAGCATAGTTAGCTTCAACTTCTCTCACTGACACTAAATAACAAACAGAAAGAAAGCTTCCTCCGGTCCGGGACACGAGGAAACGAGGAAACGAGGAAGTGAAGCAGCAGCTGAGTGACTTCAGTTGTTTCCGCCGGTGAGTCCCGTTTGTTTGTTTGTTTGTTTGTTTCTGACTCTGAGGCAACAAAGTTACATTTAGTCTGTTTCTGTCGCTGTGAATCTACTGAAACAGGTCAGTTTGAGTGTTTTAGCTGCTCTAACAGCAGCAGAGTGTTAGTGGAGATAAACAGGTCGACGCTTTGATTTATTAATGTGAGTTTAGTTGGTTTGTTGCTCGTGTTTCCGACTCATTCATTGTGTTTCTGCCGGCTGAGACGCAGTTTGAGGCTCTAAACGGACAGATGGAGAACCAACAGAGGGTTAAAATACAGAATATAGAATAATATAAATATAGCTTTAAAATGAAACTATGAGGATCATTCAGACACTTTCTGTTACTGTAGTGAGGCTCAGTGTTGACATCGTGTGTGTGTGTGTGTGTGTGTGTGTGTGTGTGTGTGTGTGTTCCTCCTTGATAATCTTTATGTTTATTAAATACTTATAACAGTTTATTGAGCTAAAAGTAACTTTAATATCAGATAAATCTATCATACAAATTAGTTAAACATTGTGTGTGTGTGTGTGTGTGTGTGTGTGTGTGTGTGTGTGTGTGTGTTCCTCCTTGATAAACGTTTATGTTTATTAAATACTAATAACAGTTTATTGAGCTAAAAGTAACTTTAATAGCTTGGTAGATTAATCTGAGATGCATCTTTAAGTTGTTCTGGTCATAAATCTGTAATACAAATTAGTTATACTGTGTGTGTGTGTGTGTGTGTGTGTTCCTCCTTGATAAACTTTAATTCTTGTTAAATTCTGACTGTGTAGTTTATTGGGCTAAAATTAACATTAACAGCAGAGATGGAAGAAGTATTTATTAAAAAGTAAATGAAAAATGTAAAAGTAAACATAAGAAAAACATCGAGACAATTATTTGTGATTGTAGTGAGATAGTAGTGTGTGTGTGTGTGTGTGTGTGTGTGTGTGTGTGTGTGTGTGTGTGTGTGCTGGGTGGGAACATGTGTGTTCCTCCCTGATAAACTTTCATGTTCATTGACTTTGTAGTTTATCTGGCTTAAGCTAACAATAATAGCAGGTGGGAGAAGTTCTTTACTTAAGTATTACTGAAGTAAAAGTATATAAGCGTTCTCAGCAAAATATTCCCATTTAATACATATAATAATAATATATATTTAATAATTCCACAGTTATAAACATACTTTAGGAGGACAGAGGGACTTCAGGGGGAGACAGTGAGTTGTCATGTGTCTTTATGACCAGAACAACTTTTAATACAGGTGTTAAAATGTATTAAAACAACAATTAGTACATGTATTAAATATTAAGTGTATAGGGGTTTCTATCATGGGTCTCAAACTTGCGGCCCGTGGGCCAATTGTGGCCCTCGTGACGATATTTTGTGGCCCCCACCTTGATATGAAAGTTTAATGTGAGTTTTATATGAATGGCACTTTACCGTGTTGTGTGTGGAAGGTCCCTTTATTTACTTTTTTTGGTCATTTTGTGTCTTTTTTAAATAACTTTGTGTCTTTTTTTTTTCAATTATTTTGTGTCTTTTTTGGTAATTCTGTTTCTTTTTTTTGTAATTTTGTGTCTTTTGTTAGTAATTTTGTGTCTTTAAAATAATTCTGTGTCTTTTTTTGATACATTTGTGTCTTTTTTGGTAATTCTGTGTATTTTTTTGTCATTCTGTGTCTTTTTTTTAAAGTAATTTAGTGTTTTTTCAGTCATTTTACCACCCAAGAATTGATAAAAACTAATCAAAATCCCTCCAGAATCCCATATTAACACATTAAGATCTTGAGGAGAAAAGTGGACAAAATAACACATTTCACTTCATGAGAAAACCTGAATGATTTTTGCCCCAAACTGCATGAAATTAACATAAATCCAAAAGTCTTTTAACATTTGAAATGAAACGATCCTGATTTAATATTTGTTTGTCTTCTGGCGTCTCACACCAGACTAACCATCATTAAATAATCATCATTAAAACACACACAGTTGCAGCTGGTAAAATAAACAACACTGTTGTAGGTATAAAGATGTAAACTTTATTTTTATTTATTATTATTATTTTATTTTATTTTATTAAAATTTGAATTAATAGTAACAATTTATATCTGATAATAACGGCTCAGACAGTCTGGAAATACAGTCATGGAAAAAAATATTAGACCACCATAGTTTTCTCTAATTTCTTGTTCATTTTAATGGTACAACTAAAGGTTCATTTGTTTGGACAAAAGTAGCTGATAAGTGTTTAATTTAATTAAAAAGAGATAATATCTAGACATTTTTTTCCTTTTCTGATGATTTTGTATCTCTTTTTTTGGTAATTTTGATTCTCTTTTGGTAATTTTTTTTCTCTTTTAGTAATTTTGTTTCTTTTTTTGGTAATTTTGTTTCTTTTTTTGGTCATATTGTTTCTTTTTTTGGTAGTTTTGTTTCTTTTTTTGGTCATTTTGTTTCTTTTTTTGGTAATTTTTTTTCTTTTTTTGGTCATTTTGATTCTTTTTTTGGTCATTTTGATTCTTTTTTTGGTCATTTTGTTTCTATTTTGGTCATTTTGTGTCTCTGTTTTTGGTAATTAGACATTTTCCATGGTTTTCTTCATAATAACCAATAACATTATGAATAAAAACATGGCAAATGTCTAGATATCAGCTCTAAAATTAAACTCTTATCAGTTATTTTTGTTGTTATTATACCTTTAGTTGTACCAGACATTAAAATTAATAAGAATTTGAAGAAAACAAGGGTCTAATAATTTTAACTGCATTTGGTTTAGGGAGCTTGTAAGTGCTTGAAATATGCTTGAATTTTACTCCTAAACAGCTGTTATAAACATTATGATTCTAGTGTTTAAACTGTCACATTTGCACCATATCTTAGTGTTCATAGATCTCCTTTATATGTGTTTTCATGCTCCAGTCTATTATGTTTATCTGCTGTTTTGTTGCTGCTGCATCTCTTGTTTTATCTGCAGCAGCAGCAGCAGCTCCTTTTCTCCTCTGGGACTCATTACTTTCACTCTAATCCTGAAAGCTGAAAACTTGGCAAAAGTTCTTCATCAGAAGCTTCGAATCAGGAGAATAAAGTCTCGTATCGTTCCATAAATCATCTCATAAACTCTGCAGAGGTCTCGTCTCCTGCAGGAGAAACGTTTGCATTGATGAGACAGAAATAATAGGCCTGTTTTCAATCAATCAGTCAATCAATATCATTTATTTAACCAGGTGAAAAAACTCATTGAGATTAAAAACCTCTTTTCCAAGAGAGTACCCTAAGCCTAGTAGCAAATTAAATTTTTTCCCAAGTCGGAAATTTACGATTATCCCCTTTTATCCTATTACCTACTAACCCTATCATAGATTCCTACGCATATTTTTGCAATGTGCATAACTCAACATTTATTTTTTTTTGGTAGTTTTGTTTCCTTTTTTTTGGTAATTTTGTGTCTTTTTTGGTAATTTTGTGTCTTTTTTTTGGTAATTTTGTGTCTTCTTTTGGTCATTTTTCCGTCTTTTGGTCATTTTGTGTCTTTTTTTGGTAATTTTGTGTCTTTTTTGGTAATTTTGTGTCTTTTTTTGGTAATTTTGTGTCTTTTTTTGGTGATGTTGTGTCTTTTTTTTGGTAATGTTGTGTCTTTTTTGGTCTTCTTTGGTAAGTTTGTGTCTTTTTTTGGTAATTTTGTGTCTTTTTTGGTAATTTTGTGTCCTTTTTTGGTCATTTTGTGTCTTTTTTGTATAATTTTGTGGTCAATTTGTGTCTTTTGGTAATTTTGTTTCCTTTTTTTTGGTCATTTTGTGTCTTTTGGTCATTTTGTGTCTTTTTTGGTCATTTTGTGTCTTTTTTTTTTGTAATCTTGTGTCTTTTTTGGTCATTTTGTGACTTTTTTTGGGCATGTTGTGTCTCTTTTGATCATTTTGTGGTCAATTTGTGTCTTTTGGTCATTTTGTTTCCTTTTTTGGTCATTTAGTGTCTTTTTTTTTTAGCCATTTTGTGTTTGGTTTTTTTAGCCATTTTGTGTCTTTTTTTGGTAATTTTGGTAAGATTGTGTTCAGTGAGCGGGGTCGTGGACAACATGCATGTTAAATTGGGGGTCGCGACTCAAAAAGGTTGAGAAAAACTGATCAGGAGCATTCATAGAAAGCAGCTCTCCACAGTCCAGTAAGGGTGAGAAAGTTGTGGTAAGCAGATGTTTTCTTACTTGCAATGAAAAACATGATTTATTTCTAAAAAAGAAGCTCAATTTCAGTTCAGAAACAAGTTTATCAATGTGCAGATTAAAGGTCCTCATCAGTTAGAATGCCAACAAGATATTTGTAAGTGAATCTAGGAAGGTGAGATGGAGTCTGCTTGACGTTTTGCAGGACCTGCAAGCTTATTACGACTTCTTTTTCAGTAATTAAATTAATTTAGGAGCTTGTAGAGACGACTGTAACTGTTGTTGTCCTGATAACGTCAGCTGCTGGTTTCTGACCCTCAGGGGACATATTAGATAGTGTTTCTAACCTCAATAACTCATTCAATGTGCACCTGAGCAGTACGTTTTATTGTACATAATAATTAACAGTTTTGTTAATGATTGAGTCAGAAATCTCTTCAGATAAGCTGCTCACTTGTTCAGAATCTTCCTGAAACGGCCAGAAAACTGTTTAAAATGCTTCATCTTTCATAATAAAGGTCCCAAACACAAACACTTTTCTCTCCAACTCAACTTTATTTGTAAAGCACTTTAAAAACAACCACAGCCGCTACAAAGTGCTGTAAATAAACAAGCAAACAAGAAACAAGAAAATAAATACAACAGGAATACACATACACAAATAGTAAAATAAATAGTTGCATTGCTTTTAAAAAAACAAACAAAAAAATTTTTATAAAAGCAAACCATAAAACACTAAAACAAGAGCAGAGTCTCATGCGCGGTTGAAAGCCGAGGAATAAAAATAGGTTTTAAGATGAGTTTTAAAAATAATACAATATGAAACAATAAAATGACCTCCAGCTCTGAGATGAAACCACAAACTCTGAGCCTGTAATTGAGGCTGAAACGGTGTTGGGATGTTTCTCATCTTATGTCCTTTTTTTGATCATTTTGTGGTCAATTTGTGTCTTTTTTGGTCATTTTGTGTCCTTTTTTGGTCATTTTGTGTCTTTTTTTGATCATTTTGTGGTCAATTTGTGTCTTTTATGGTAATTTTGTTTCCTTTTTTGGTAATTTTGTGTCGTTTTTTGGTAATTTTGTGTCTTTTGTCGATCATTTTGTTTCCTTTTTTGGTCATTTGATCATTTTGTGGTAATTTTGTGTCTTTTTTTTGATCATTTTGTGGTCAATTTGTGTCTTTTTTGGTAATTTTGTTTCCTTTTTTGGTAATTTTGTTTCTTTTTTTGGTCATTTTGTGTCCTTTTTGGTCATTTTGTGTCTTTTTGATCATTTTGTGGTAAATTTGTGTCTTTTTCTGTCATTTTGTGTCTTTTTTGGTCATTTTGTGTCCTTTTTTTGGTCATTTTGTGTCTTATTTTGATCATTTTGTGGTCAATTTGTGTCTTTTTTTGGTCCTTTTGCGTCCTTTTTTGGTCATTTTGTGTCTTTTTGTTCATTTTGTGAGCCTGTAATTGAGGCTGAAACGGTGTGGTGATGTTTCTCATCTTATCGGAGGATGATTGGAGCTAACGAGCGTCTCCTCCCTCCTCCGTCATAAACCTGCTGCTGTGGCTGACAGTCTAAAGGTTAAAAGCCGTTTATTGGAGCCGTGTTGTCTCGTCCAGGGAGCAGAGCCTGCAGCTGACAGCTCAGGAGGTTTTTAATCAGACGCACCATTTATCCATGTGTGAAACAGGCTTTTTATCTCCTGGAGGGGAACGGATGAGGAGAGGAGACGGTGATTCTGTCTGTTGGACCTCCTGCTCTGTTTATCACCAGTCAAAGGAACATTTTGTCATTCATGAATTTAATTGGTGTCAGAGAAATGAGTCAGCAGAGTGTTGGTTCAACCTGTCGCCCTGTAATAACACAAATATGAAAGTCATGCTTCCAGAATCCTCTCTGAGTGTTCAGACACGACTTTAACAAAGATTAGGAGAGGAAACATTTCACCTGAGTTTTCTAAACTAATGCCAGAGCTAGGGCTGCACAATTAATCTAATTTTAATCGTGATCACTATTTTTTTTTTAAAGCGACTGGAGACAAATCAGGTGACTTTTTTCTGTTATTGGAGACTTTTGGAGACTCGTTCTTACTCTTCTTAACCCTTAAGAGTAAAAACGAGTCGAAGCCACAAAGTCCTCCTGCAGCAGTCTCTCCCAGCTGCAGAGCCGGAGGGGATGCTAACCCCTTAGTGTCCAGTCTGCAAATTGCTAACAGGCTAACAGTTAGCTCTGTAGCAGTACAGTGTGTATGTGCTAACAGGCTAACAGTTAGCTCTGTAGCAGTACAGTGTGTGTGTGCTAACAGGCTAACAGTTAGCTCTGTAGCAGTACAGTGTGTATGTGCTGCTGCTGCAGGAGGTGTTCACTTAGTGATCTCTGTTTGTTTACAACAAGCACCAGACACTCTAGCCAGAGCAATAGTTTATTATTTAGTTTGAAGATCACAAACATGTTCTATTCTGTTATATATTCATTTAAATGCATTAGTGTTTATTGTTGTCTGAAGCAGGATTGTGTAACTTTTACTGATCAATGGTGACTGCAGCCTCTTCTATCTTCTTCTAACAGCCGCCCAATCATCTTGTGTTGTTGTTAATATGGTTGCCAATTTCTCAAAACTGGCGCCAATGGCAACGATCAGCTGTTTCTGTGGAGCCCTGTTCATATCAGACAGTATACCAAAAGAAATAAAAAATTCAAATTGCATGCAAAGTGGAACCACCAGTGGTGTTGAGTTTTGGTTAAATGGGGGTTCCCCCCCTGAGACCAGCTGAGCTCGCTGCTGAAAATTATTTTAATCAGTAAGGATTTACCGCTTGTTGGAACTATATGTTGTATAATTTGATACATCTGCTGTTTTGCATGTGTCCGATCATGCAGATTTCATTTAAAGTGTGTGATGTCAGCAGTAGAGCAGCTCTAGGTCCCGTCCTTGGCTCAGTGAGTCCAGAATGAACTCTCAGCAGTTGCAGATATTTATCTACGAGTTTATCTGTGTTGGTGTTCTTCGACCCCGGGGCAGCGAGGAGGTTTCCACTTTGTTTAGTGCGGCCTGTCAGCGCCTCTGGTTGGTAATGATGAGTTATCTTTGGGTAGCGTAGCGGCTAATGGCACCCGACACCGTGTCTTTGGTCCAACCTTCAGCCCCCTGCAGGACGGGACGCTGTTATTTCTGGCTACCAAGGTTAGGCCGGGTCACATGAGAGCTTTGGTCTATGTCGGTATGTCTTGGCTGAATATGTGGAACACAGGAAGAGCGTGTCCTCGCTGCAGCAGCCAGAGCGTTTTAAATGGCGGTGAAAGAGTGAAAGAGTGAGAGTGGCTTTAACCCTTTGATGGACAACATATAACACCTTCTAATGCACAACATGGGTTATTCCGCATTCATTCCCCATGTTATTTCATGCTGCTGTGTGCTTGAATATCTTTTTTTTTTTATTACAACAGATCATTTTATCCATTTTTCCTTTCATACTTTATAAAGAAAAATATTTTTTGTATTATTACATCAAGTTTACACACATGGGTCAAAAATGACCTTGTGCATTAGAAGCGTGATACAAAAAATAATCCATTAAATTAACAATTTGAGTACATGTGTAACTATGTTTGTCTTATTTTGAAGGTTTAACTTTAAAAGAGTTGTTAGAACCACCAGATTACATTGGAAAATCACATATTTTAACTTACGAGACTTATTAGAGCCAGCAAATAATTATTTCCATTGGAAAAAGCTAACTTAGCCAAGAAGCTTAGCAAGCTACTTAGTTAAATACTTAGCCATAAGTTAGCTAAGTAGTTAGTTTAGCAAGCTACTTTGCTAAAAAATGGATATGGGTAATTTTTGACCCATGTTGTGCATTAGAAGAGTAGTGACACAAAAAGGGATTTTATTCAAAAAGTAAGAAATGAAAACAAAAAATAAGGACTTGTGATGATAAACAAGTTATTTGAGAAAAACCTGGAATACTGAATAATGAAATCAATGTATTGCAAAGATATAGAATATAAAAACTTAGTCAGGTCACTTTAGACCCGTGTTGGCTAAATACTTAGCCAAGAAGATAGCTAAGTAGTTAGCTTAGCAAACTAATTTGCTAAATGCTTAGCCAAGAAGTTAGCTAGGTAGTTAGCATAGCAAGCTACTTAGCTAAATACTTAGCCAAGAAGTTAGCTAAGTAGTTAGCTTAACAAGCTACTTACCTAAAAAAAATGGATATTGGTCATTTTTCACCCATGTTGTGCATTAGAAGAGTAGTGACACAAAAAGGGATTTTATTCAAAAAGTAAGAAATGAAAACAAAAAATTAGGATGTATGATGATGATTGTGCATCAAAGGGGTAAATAAAGATTCATTCACACGGTCAGTGAGAGATCTGATCCCTCGTCTGTTTCTGGAGGATTTTCCTCTTGACTCAGCTGTTTGTTGTGTGTGTGCTGTGACTGCAGAGACACGTGAGACGACTCGGCTGAGTCTCCTGTTTGTGGACGAGTTTCTTCTTCAAGCTCGGCTACATTTCACACCTGCTCCGGGGCTTTGGCTCGGCCGGGAGGGAGTGACATAACGGCTTTGTTTCTGTGACTGAGTGGGATCAGATCAGATAAACAGACTGAACACACCCAGTGTTACTGAGTCACATGGTGGAGGAACCTGGCAGCTGGGAACTGCTGGATTTGGGGCAAAAAATGGTTGGAAAAGTGCACCAACGTCTATTGTTTTGGTGTGTTATGATTCTTTTTTTCTTCTTCTTCATGGATGTGTTCAATAAAGACATTAAATATTATAATTGTTTGTGTGGTATTAGGTTAAGCACATTATGTTCGGTTTTACTTGGAACTAAGATGTAAATCAGATCATTTTATGGCAAATTAATGCAGAAAACATGGTTATTTTGTGATAAAGTGGGTGAGAATACACCGTTTGTCCCTATTTTGTCATGGCAGCATTTCATATTAATTTAACTGTTTGTTTTGCTACTTTGCTATTTAACCATATTTTATCCTGGGTTTGTTTCTGTTAGCAGGGAGGATTTTTTGTTGTTGAATTGAAACACGTACTCGTTTAAAGTTTGATTCAGTTTACTCCCTTCATACTCACCTGGTGCTCAGCCACTTCCTCCTTTTGTGCCCTGGGTGACATCATCGGTGATGTCAGTGGAGCAGACTAATGCTGCGTTCGATTGCACTCGGAACTCGGAAAGATCCGAGTTGGAAATTCCGACTTCCAAGTTAAATGCATTTCATTGCTCAACCTCTGAAAACATGGCCGACCACAGCAAAGTGATGTTTGTTTGGATGTCTTTCGAGCATTTAAAAGTTATTCTGGGGAAGATATAAGTGGTTGTGTCCTTTCTGGGTCCAAATATAGGATGGAATTGTGGTCTGCAAATACTTAAGAGATGAAAATATAATTAAATCTTATCAATTTCCTGGATATAATAAAAATAAGTGCAGTATTACACCTTATAGACTTATGTAGTTTAAATATGGGTAAAACTATAATATTTTTGACACTTTTACTGTGTTTGGTCCCTATTACTCTCACACAAACTCTTTAATTAACAGAGTGGGAGTGTAAATACCACTACAAAGTAATCCTACACTTTTATTAACACAAATACTAAATCAAACGACACATAACAGACTAAATGTTGAAGATAAAGTGACTGTTTACCTCTCACGGTGTGTGGCCCCATTTTGCTTTGACGTTTTCCACGTATTTCCGACCTAATCAGGCTGCTTGGATCCTACTAGAATTCCCGAGGCGGAATCCCGAGTTCAAGGGCCGTTCTATTGCACTTTTCTGACTCGGAGGTCGGATCTTTCCGAGTTCCAATTGCAACCGAACGCAGCATAAGGCAGGAGGGGAGGCCGATTTAAAAGAAGTAATTTTACAAAATGCTGCCATGATAATTGTAACTGTAATTGTTGATATGAGATGAAGGCATGTGTTTTGGTGGGGAAGTCGGAATTCTTGTGTTTGCTCTGTTTTCTGTGAATTACCCTTACTGTGCAAATAGTTCAGCTGGCTGCAGGGTGACTCCTGCTGATTAAGGAAACTATAAAAGCGTTTGCTTTGGGCTGGTGGAGGAAAAAGGATATGTGTAGCTGTGATTGTTTACTGTTGATGGAGTTATGCCCAGATAACTCTTTATTTTTGTATATATCTTTTGGGCAGCACTATAAATAAACGTCACTGTTTGGATACTTAATAATTTAGTAGTAGTAGTAATAGTTTCCTGAGTCTGCCTCCTACAACTTACGCCACTCTGGTCTTGTTTCGTAACACATTTCAAAGGGTTCACTTACTTTTTCTTGTCCTTGGGTTTGAAGCATCCAGTGCATTGCAAATAATTATTTCTGGACATATATTATTTGGTCTAGTAGCCGTAGTGTAGTGATGTTTTGTTATTACTCACTCGAGCAATACAAAGAAATCATAAAATCACAATTCATTACACTGTAAAAAGTCTGGCAGCAAAAGTTGCTAGACACCATTAAATAACAGTAAACAACCCTAAGTTATTTTACAGATAATGTATTTTAAAATACAAATAAAACACAGTATATATCTGTATTTAAAAAAATTATATATCTGTAAAAAAAATTACTTTTTACAACTAACTTTACAAATGTTCTACAGTTTTTTTCATGCTTTCTTTTTAATTAAATTCAAAGTTTTACTGTAAAAAAATAGAAAATTAGATTTATTTATTTATTTTTTATTTATTTAATTAATTTTACATTCAGCAATATGATGTGCATTTTTTTTATTACATATAATTTTCTGTAATTTAATATTCAAGACGATTAAGAAATTGAATTATAATAATGTCCCATTGTATTAATTTACATATTTCACTTTTTATTTTATGGTTAATATTTGTAATAAAAATAAATTACAGTTTTTATGGCATTTGACAATGTAGAAAAACTGAGAAAAATCCTGTAAAATAACAGTAAATTTGTGGAAAAACTAACTTCTCTCTTACTGGGTGAGAACTCTTTAACTGGCTGAAACTCTTGTTTTTATTCCAGACTGTGATCTCAGTGAAGACAAAGATTACAAACAGCAGCTCTCTTTGTTTCATGTCCCAGCATGCCGCAGTGCAAAAAACACTCAATAAGTGGAAAATCACAAACAGTTGCAGAAACGACTTCAGAGTTGCATCAGGTGGTTGAGAAACAATCAGCAACTGTGTTGAAACAACTGAAAACAACCCAGACAGTGTGACAGATTGTTTCATTACAAAGATCCACAGATTCAATAATGGATTTATGCTGAATAATACATTTAAAAAGAAAATCAGTGCAGTTGATGCATTAATGCCACAAAACCTTCAGTTAAAGTAGAAATACTGCAGCGTAAAAATCCTCTGTTATAAGTAAAAAGCTAACTGTTAGCCTGTTAGCACATACACAATATACTGCTACAGAGCTAACTGTTAGCCAGTTAGCACATACACAATATACTGCTACAGAGCTAACTGTTAGCCTGTTAGCACATACACAATATACTGCTACAGAGCTAACTGTTAGCCAGTTAGCACATACACAATATACTGCTACAGAGCTAACTGTTAGCCTGTTAGCAATTTGCAGACTGGACGCTAAGGGGTTAACATCCCCTTCGGCTCTGCAGCTGGGAGAGACTGCTGCAGGAGGAATGTGCCGCTTCGTCTTGTTTCTTACTCTTCTTAACGAGCCTCCGGCCCCTGCAGCTCGTTAAGAAGAGTAAGAACGAGTCTCCAAAAGTCTCCAATAACACCAGAAAAAGTCGCTGTTTTTTTTTAAAAAAATAGTCGCTAAGGGGGTCTGAAAAGTTGCTAAATATAGCAACAAACAAAGCGATCTCTGTTTGTTTACAACAAGCACCAGACACTCTGTGCACAGTTAGCGATGCCGTTAATTCACCATCACTATGTTTATGATCAGCAGAGACTCTGCATAATTAGCCATGCTGGTTTGTTTATGATCAGCTGCTGACGTTGTGCACAGTTAGTGACAGCGAAAACCAAACGGAGTCTCTAAATCCCTCTGGGGGCTAACTTGTAATGGAGACACGCAGAGTGAGGGACTTTAGAGAGGGCGTGGCCTGAGACTTTAGAGAGGGCGTGGCCTGAAACTTTAGAGAGGGCGTGGCCTGAGACTTTCCTGGTGGCCACTGTTCCCCCTAAAGGAAACACGACTATTGTGTTGAGTTGAGTCATCCAGAGCCGGAACAGTTAGATCCTGGGGTTTGTGACTTTAAGGCCACTGGACTGAATCCTGGTCATGTTTGGGAGAAAATGTGCAGGGAAATTGAATGAGTGAATAAACAGCTGTTGATTTAATTTGATATATTTTAGATTCAACAGCTGGAAACACATTAAAGTGTTTAAAAAAAAGAATAGTCCTAGTTTAAAA
Source organism: Centropristis striata (assembly GCF_030273125.1). Taxonomy (NCBI): domain Eukaryota; kingdom Metazoa; phylum Chordata; class Actinopteri; order Perciformes; family Serranidae; genus Centropristis; species Centropristis striata. The sequence goes on from NC_081522.1 coordinate 39,128,576, forward strand.
AAGATAAAGCTGAGATCAGGATCCATGGAGGAAGTGACATAAGAGACTCTGAAGAGTGAAAAGTGAACGAGGCAGCAGAGTAACTAGATCCAGCTGGATGTAAACACAGGAAACAATACAGAGACAGGCTGCTGCTCTTCAGGCTCGTCGCCATGGAGACAGCAAACAACAGCAGGCTCACATGAGTGTGTGTGTCCGTGTGTGTGTGTGTGTGTTTACTTGTATTCCAATCATAGTGAGGACCCGAATAAGTTCTTAACTAACTGAGTGAGGACGTTTCAGGTGGACCTCACTTCTTCAAAGGCCCTAAAAATGTTTGAGGGTTAGTGCTTTGTTTCAGTTTCAGGTTTAGGTTAGGGGTCAGAGGTCAGGGGCTACGAATTCATTACGTTAATGAATGTGTGTTTGTGTGTTCTTGTACTTCCTACATAGTGAGGACCATGGCTTTAACCAGCAAACTGAGGACATTGTTTTCTTTAAAGGCCTGTTTGAGAGTTAAGACTTGATTTTAAGGTTCAAGTTATAGTCAGCTTTAGGAGTCCCTCAGTACAACTACATGCATTTGAGCATGAAATCTTAAAAGTGAAGTGTAAAAATGCACAAAATTACTTCTTGCAATTAATGTTGGTCTGCTGTTCTTGCACTAAAACAAAAGAAATCACAGTAAATGGTTATTTTTTATTTGCTTCAAACCTTTTGTATTCCTATTTATACTGTTAAACATGCATTTGAGCATGAAATATGTTAAGTTACTGCACTGTAAACATATTTAAAATTGCAGTTTTATCATATCTGGTTAAGTGCACGCTCCTATATGTGGACCTGTGGTAGTGAACATGAAAAACTGTGGCCCGCTGCAGCATTTAAGTTGCCCATCCCTGATCTATATTATAGGGTTGTCAAAAGTATCGATACTCAAAAAAGTATCGATACTAAAACGTTGTATCCGGATACAATACTCATTTTCAAAAGTATCGAGTATCTGAAGCTTGTTATCATAGTTGCAGTTTCTTTCTGCACAACTGTTTTTTATTATAAATATTTAACCTGTTTGGTTCTGTTAATTTTTACATGTTGCATTTTTCTTGTTGTTAAAAATATTCCTGTTAAATTTTGGGGTCTTTGTTTTTATCCTGGTGGTATTGAAAATGGTATCGAGTATCGAATATTTTCCTGAGTATCGGGTACCGAGTTGAAAATTTTAGTATGGTGACAACCCTGCTATATTATGACATTAATTGAAACAGAATTATGAAAAATAAAATGATAAACTGCGTCTCTGCAGCCTGCAGCCACATGTTGCATCACTTTGTGTCAACACTTTTCATCGATAGTTATTGTTTGAACTTGTTGCTCAACCAGTTTCACTTTTCTTTTATTCCCCGTGCAGAGACGTGAGACGTGTGGACCCTGGAGTGAAGACGTGTCTCCAGACCGGCTCCTGTCGTCTCCTGGAGCCGGACCTCCTCGCTCCTCAGACACTCTGAGAGTTTTACAGCCTGGATCTTGACTTTCTCCCTCGTTCTACGTGGCGTCTCCTCTCCTCTCTGCTCCTCTCTCCCTCTCAGGACGTCACGGCTCTTTCTCTACCTCAGCACAAACTGTTCTCCCGCGGAGGCACGTCGCCGTTATCAGCCGCCTCAGAAACACCGACAGACCCTTCAGCTTATCTCCGGCTCTCCTCTAGTGACGCCGTAACCTACTTTACTCCTGCTCTGCCGCCGTAACCGCCGCGTGGAGCGAGGAGGAGCAGCCAGGAGCCATGACTCACAGGCTCTGGTGATGTCAGAGACCTGCAACGGACCAGAACCAGAAGAAGGACTAGAGGAAGGACTAGAGGAAGGACTAGGACTAGGGGAAGGACTAGGACTAGGACCAGGGGAAGGACCGGGGCCGGGGTCAGGGCCGGGTCGCGGGGGCTGCAGGGACGTTCCTGTCTTCGTGGTTGGCTGTGGGGATGACGAGCACGCCGCGGGCCGAATGGAGGCAGACATGAAGAACGAGATGTTCAGAGAAGAAGAGATGGACGACTACGAGGACGAGTCGGTGAGTATTATTATCTTTTTTTCGTTTTTTTTTTTTTAAACTTCTGACGCTTGCTTTGGCAATATGTACAGTGTTACGTCATGCCAATAAAGCCAATTGAATTGAATTGAGTGACACGAGGAGGATCAGGTTCATGCAACACAGCTGCTGTTAAAAAAATGTTTTTAATACATGCATACTTTTAAAAAAATACTTTATTGCAATTGGCTTCTTACCTTCACAAACATAATCAGTAATTTTGTTTTCTTTACAATATTGTACCTTGCATTTTTTCCCTTATTTTTCAAGGTTTATACTCACAAAGTAAATAACATAACATAAGGTAAACAGACAAACATATATATATATATATGAGGCAAACTGGTATTTCCCAAATGAGGATCTCAAAGAAAAGAAATAAACAATAAACTAAAATAAACTGAAATAAAATAAAATAAAATAAAATAAAATAAAATAAAATAAAATAAAATAAAAAATAATAAGATATACTAAAATGAACTAATTGGAAAATAAGGGATGGTGCATGTATGTGTGTTCATGTATCTGTGTGTGTTTATGCATATACATACTTAATACATTAAAATTAAAATTAGGGCTGGGCGATATGGACCAAAAGTCATATCCCGATAAATTTAGCCTGAATATAAATTTATAAATCACAAGTAGTTTTATTGAAACCGTTTATTTAAGTGAACATAAATACTGTATAACAACAGGAGAACCTTTTTTAAGTTTTTGTTAAATGAGTTAAATGTCGTTTGCAAATTAATTTCACTTGCAATAAATCTTATTTTAATGTATTAATTGTATTAACAATGACTTAATCGTAACTGAACATTCATGAAAGAGACAGATGGTTTTATTTTATGGTTTATACATTGATTCTTATTAAGGCTATTATGGCATTTATTAGGTATAGTTTTATTTATTTATTTTGTTTTTTTAGATATATATACTTATTTTTTAGATATTACTTTCTTGTTTATATATTTTTATATTTTTTCTAATTTATTGTGTTATATGCATCAGCCTCTAATAGTTCAATTGTTTATTAGGCTTTTATTTATTTATTTATTTATTAAGGTTTTAGGAAGGTTTTGCTCTGCAACCTGTCCTGTTTGAACACATAATAAAGACACAATAGTAACCCTGTACTTTTCCCTACATCGTATTAACAATGTCCTCATCTTAACTGAACATTTATGGAGGAAACAGATGCTTTTATTTTGGAACCAGGAAGCGAAAGCTTTGTTCCTCTTTGGCCTAACTAAACTAACAGGCCTGAACATGTAAAAGAGGAGAGTTTTATTGGAGTGGAAACAGAAATAGAGACAGAAATATACAAAGACATAAACACATTT
>NC_081522.1:39134482-39182246 GCF_030273125.1 Centropristis striata
AAGGAAGAAATTGTTTTTTTCAAGTGATCAGAAGAAACTGGTACCTCTGCTTCCTATCATACAAGTTTCTATTTTTAATGTCACTACAGTTTGGCTTTTCAAGCCACAATTGCTCAACAATAAGTATATTTGGATTTATTTCAAGCTATCGTTGGTTTTTCCAGTGCCGAGATATTTTATACTTATTTAAATAATTCTTACAAAGAAATACTTACTGCCCTGGCAGATCATTTCACTTGTTTCGAGCATGTATTTGCTTAATTCTAGTCAGTTGGTTTTTGCAGTGAGGTCCCTCTTCTGGAAACATCCTGCTCATGTTTAACAGAGTGTGTCAGGTTTGTGTCAGACTGTTTGACAGCAGCAGTTTATAGGGAACACAGGAACATCTATTTAAAGGCTGTAATTAATGTTGTGACCATGTGTGGTTTGTAGAGGATCAATACTCCTCTCTGTTTATACATCAGCTCTGTCTGCTGCAGCGTTTACATTCACAGCTCAGACTCAGGATCAGCTGCTGGTCACGTGGTGAAGCAGCTCAATACACAGAAATACATAAAATATTAAACTAACTATAATGTTTAATATCCTGATAATTAAACTAATTATAGTGTTTAACCCTTTAATGCACAACATGGGTCAAAAATGACCTGCATTCATTCCCCATGTTATTTAATGCTACTGTGTGTTTCTGTGCTCTATCTTTTGATATCAACTTATTTTATGTATAGTAAGTATAAGTATTCTTTAAATATCTTGTTTTTGATAACAACAGATCATTATTTTCATTTTGCCCCTCATACTTTATGAAGAAAAAAAAAGAAAGAAAAGTTTTTGTATTATTACATAGCTAACTACTTGGCTAAGTAGCTTGCTAAGCTAACTACTTCTACTACTGCCAAGAAGTTAGCTAAGTAGTTAGCTTAGCAAGCTACTTAGTTCAATACTTAGGCAAGAAGTTAGCTAGGTAGTTAGCTTAACAAGCTACTTAACTAAATACTTAGCCAAGATGTTAGCTAGGTAGTTAGCTTAGCAAGCTACTTAGCTAATTACTTAGCCAAGAAGTTCGCTAGGTAGTTAGCTTAGCAAGCTACTTAGCTAAAAAATGGATATGGGTCATTTTTGACCCATGTTGTGCATTAGAAAAGTAGTGACACAAAAAGGGATTTTATTAAAAAATGAATAAAGGAAAACATAAAAATTTGGATGTATGATGATCAAAAAGAAACTAATTGAGGAAAACCTGGAATACTGAATGATGAAAATAATTTATTGCAAAGATATAGAAGATAAAAACTCTGCCGGGTCACTTTAGACCATGTTGTTGTGCATCAAAGGGTTAATATCCTGACTCTGGTCTGTTTCTGAGTTTCTGAGTTTATTATATATGAGACGGTTTTTCCGTTCTATTTTTAAAGAGATTTTCCGATTGTTGCTCAGCGGCCATGGGAACTTATTATGACTCTGTGTTGTTATTATTGGAAAGTAAAAATAATAATATTTCCCTAAAATAGACGTCGTGCTCACTGTGCAGAGTTACAGTGACCAGTGGCCTCAAATGTTTGATTTTAGCTTCTTTTCTACCAGTAATTATCTAACTGCATTTATTTATTTATTAACGACTCATGCACATAAAATACCTGTTAAAATCACCATCATCAAGGCTCAAATGTATTTTAATTGTTTTGAACTTGTATGTATGAAATAATATGAATATATTTTTAGAACAAGCAGCTTCAGGTTTTTTTTTTTCTTTTCACATTCTCGTATGTGTCCTTGTGTTTCCCTGCAATATATAAAAACTATATAAATCTATAAGTGCTGCTGCTCAATCAGAACAACTCAAACAGTCTTTGTGCAGAATAACACAGTTAGAATGACAGAAATCAGACAAACAAAAGTTGAATTTCACATGCATGCATAATGAAGTATTGTCATGTTTCCAGCCTCTCCTGTCCTCTCCTCTCAGCTCTGTGTAAACAGCCTCTCCTTTCATTTGTCAGGTTTCCCTCTGGATAAAGCCGTGGAGTACGCCAAGCTCAGGAACCCTCTACTCATCAACGACCTCAACATGCAGTATTATATTCAGGACAGGTACACACACAGATATGCTTTTAAATCTATTTTATTGTAATTATTTTTTGTCTTTTTTATATATATATATTTTCCCCCTGAATTTATTGTGTACACACACACACAAATCAATTGACTCTTATTAAAGCGTCTTTGAGTGTCTAGAAAAGCGCTATAAAATATAATTTATTATTATTATTGTTGTTGTTGCTGTTGTTGTTGTTATTATTAAGGTATATTATGGCTATTATGGCATTTATTAGGATCAGTTTTATTTATTTATTTATTTTATTTTTCAGATATGCATTTAAATCTATATTATATTATATGTATTATATATATATTTTTCCCCCTGAAACAGGTTTTACAGGCTAATTTCAAAATAAAAGTCTTATAATGAGCTAATAGAAAAGACAAGATAAGACTTAAATGATCCTGCAGTGGGGATATAAACTCGTAGCAGCAGCTTAAGATACAGAAGTTACAAAGGTATATTATATTAAATATATTAAAATAAGAAAATATATATTATTTACATTAAATAGTTACATGGCTGCTATTGAGTGTTACTGTTAATATTGAAAATGTATTTTTTTCCCAGAAAGTAATTTTATATTTAACAGATATTGCACATTAGTGAAAAATAGATTGTTGCATTTGACAATAAAATTATAATAATATAGAAACATATGTGTGTATATACATAAAGTATGGTGTTAAGACAGTGAAGGGACATGATCACCATGAACTCTCTTTTAGACAGGCGTTTGGATGACCAGCTTGCATTGTACATATTATTTTATAATTTTAATGTTACATTGTGTTTTAATTGTCTTATGTTCCCCTATCTTATTTATTTTTTTAATATCTTATTTAAAGCATTTCATACCTGTGAAACATGCTCTATGAATAAACTTTAATTACTTACTTTATATAGATGCATAGACTCACTCTAATATTGACTTCTGAAGGTTATTATTAATAATTAATGTCCCCGTTAGGAGGGAGGTGTACCGGATCCTGCAGGAGGAGGGCATCGACCTGCCTCGGTACGGCGTGTTGAACCGGGACCCCGACAACCCCGAAGGTCAGAACCAGCTGACTCCTGCTGACTCAGCAATAATGATCAGTTCATACAGCTGGGGGAGGTTTTATATCAAATAATGGGTTTTATATATTTATATTTATATTATACCATGGGTCTCAAACTCGCGGCCCGTGGGCCAATTGTGGCCCTCGTGACGATATTTTGTGGCCCCCACCTTGATATGAAAGTTTAATGTGAGTTTTATATGAATGGCACTTTACCGTGTTGTGTGTGGAAGGTCCCTTTAATTACTGTTTTTTGGTAATTTTGTGTCTTTTTTTGTGTCATTTTGTGTCTTTTTAAAAATAATAATTTTGTGTCTTTTTTGGTAATTTGGTGTCTTTTTTTTGGTAATTCCAATCTTTTTTTTTTTTTTATTATTATTTGGCGTATTTTTTTTGTCATTTTGTGTCTTTTTTGGTCATTTTGGGACTTTTTTAAGTAATTTAGTTTTTTCTGTCATTTAGTGTCTTTTTTGGTCATTTTGTATCTCTTTTGGGTCATTTTGTGTCTTTTTTAATTATTTTGTGTCTTTTTTTAGTAATTTTGGTTTTTTTTTTTGGCCTTTTTTAGTCTTTTTTTGGTCATTTTGTGTCTTTTTGGGTCATTTTGTGTGTTTTTTGGGTCATTTTGTGTCTTTTTTTGGTCATTTCAATAATAATCAGTTAATACAGCTGGGACATAAACAGTCACACATCAGTAACCTCAGTGAGTCGTAGTGTGTGTCTGAACGTGAAGCGTGTCTCTGTGCAGAGTGTAACCTGGTGGAGGCGGAGGACCACGTGGAGGTGAACGGGGAGGTGTTCCCTAAACCCTTCGTGGAGAAACCGGTTTGTGCCGAGGACCACAACGTCTACATCTACTACCCAACGTCTGCAGGAGGAGGCAGCCAGAGGCTCTTCAGGAAGGTGAAGCTGCAGCACCAATACCACACTGACATACATCCAGAGGAGATATTTAAGATACAATGCTTGTAAACTTACTCATTCTTGGACAATTGAGCTTAAGAACTACAAAGAGATTTACTGTCTCGACATGTTTTATAGTTGATGTTTCTCATTTGGGTTGTGTGATTATTTCATGACTTACACTAAGGAAAAAAAGAGGTTGTACTGCTGCTGCAGAGTTAAAACTTAAAGCTTTTTGGTAATAATATTGTATATTATATGTAATGCATGAATTAAGATAAGATATTCCTTTATTGATCCCCATGGGGGAAATTCAGGCGTAAAAACATATTAAGGTAATAATAATAGAATAATACAAATGAAATACAATAACGATAAAAAAAATGAAATAAATGTCATTAAATAAAAAAACAAACAAACAAACAACCAAGACCAAACTAAATTATCAGTATACATCAGTAATGACGTTATATTTTAATATAACATAGATAAAGATAACAACTACTAAGCTATATTCATACAAAGAATAAATAAATTAAATAATAAATAACTTCTGGAGACAGGATGAGAATTAATATGTTTGTCTTCTGACTCTTTTTTCGAACATATAAACCAAAGATGGCAATTTATTTTGCTTTATGCTTTTAATTTGCTGTAAATATTACAATAAAAACCCCAAATGGAGCAGTGGAACATCAGTGAGATAAAATCCTCTTCAGAAACCACCTAGATAAAGCAAAAGGAGGTGAAATAAGACTTTTCTCTGTCTCTGTGTGTGTGTCTGTCTTCAGATCGGGAGTCGCAGCAGCGTTTATTCTCCTGAGAGCAGCGTGAGGAAGACGGGCTCGTACATCTACGAGGAGTTCATGCCCACAGACGGGACCGACGTCAAGGTGCTGAGACACTTCAGCTGACTCTGATGATATATAGAAGATTTTTTTTCGTTTTTTTTATAGAATTTTATTTCATTTATTTCCGTGGGTCATCATAGTTAGGTACCAGGAAGTACATCAAAACAACAAAAAACTAAACAAAAAAATAGTTTCATAGTATTTAGTAATAGTATTTTATTTTATTTCAGAATTTCATCTGTCTTATTACGTTCAATGCTTCCCTCAGTACCAATAATTGGTTATACAGACCCTCCGCTAAAATATCTAAAACCCAATAAATTGAATTTAAGGCCTAAAAGTTCTTGTTAAAACTCATAAAATGTCTTAATTATGATTTTGAAAGGTCTTAAAAATGTATTAACTCGTCTAAAATCCACACACACACGACAAAAAAACAAAACCAAAAAAAGACAAAAAAGAAAGGGGGTTTCTAAGGACATGCTCGAGAGGGCATTATACATTTGGCTCCATTGGATATCAAATTGTTTATTTTTATCCTCTAACGCAGTAGTTTTCAACCTTTTTGAGTCGTGACCCCCAATTTAACATGCATGTTGTCGACGACCCCCGCTCACTGAACACGCACACAGTTCAGATCATACAAACTCAGGGATTTGTTAGGAAAGACACAAAATGGCCCAAAAAAGAAACAAAGTGACGAAAAAAAGACACAAAAGGACGAAAAAAGGAAACAAAATGACCAAAAAATGCACACATTGACCACACAATGATAACAAAAGACACAAAATGACCAGAAAAAGACACAAAATGACGAAAAAAAGATACAATGACCAAAAAATACACAAAATGACCAAAAAATGCACACATTGACCACAAAATGATAACAAAAAACACAAAATGACCAAAAAAGACACAAAATGACCAGAAAAAATACACTAAATGACCAAAAAAAGAGATTAAATGAACAAAAAAGAATTGGGGTCCCGACCCCAAGGTTGAGAATAGCTGCTCTAACGTGTGTGTGTGTGTGTGTGTGTGTGTGTGTGTGTCCGTCCAGGTGTACACGGTGGGTCCGGACTACGCCCACGCTGAGGCCCGTAAGTCTCCTGCTCTGGACGGGAAGGTGGAGCGGGACAGCGAGGGGAAGGAGATCCGCTACCCCGTCATGCTGACCGCCATGGAGAAGCTGGTGGCCCGCAAGGTCTGCCTCGCCTTCAAGGTACGCGTTAACACAAAGTTCTCTTTATCAAGTAATGCTTTTATAATACCTGGTTAATACCTGGTATTAGGAGGTGGTGCATCACCTGCTGCACCCATACATCCCAGATCCATGTGTATAAATAATAATAATTATTTATACACATGGATCTGGGATGAAATATTTAATACAAAGTCTGCATTTTTCAGAACTGAATTAATTCAAACTCTGGAGCAGTTTGTGTGCTAACGTACCTGTGATATCTGTAAAATGATTATGAAATGTGAGGCTGGAAACCAACAATATGCTGAATACTTTTGGCTTCCACAAGATCAAATGATTAACATATTCCATTTCACGTTGTCTTGTTTTATTAATCCATATCCAGTCATGCAGGTGTAGTATGATATTTTTTCTATCGGCCGATAGTATCGGAATCGGTATCGGGAGGGAAAAAATGGTATAGGAGCATCTCTACATGTGCAGTACATCGTGCAGAATTTTGTGCAGAAAAACAAAGAAAAGAGGTTTGAGATTGTGATAAAAGCTGCATTTATTTTAGCAGAATGCATTATTTATGCTCTCGGTCTTCCTCTTGTCATTATTTTATTTTGGCGGGGCCATTAGTGCTCCGACTCCTCCGGGGACGACTAAATGTGCAGAAATCTATTTGTAGAGAGCACAAACATTACATGAAGGAGACATTAGAGCTTCTGCTTTCAGCTCATTAAAGCTTTTTTAGAGGAGAAAGAACCAATTACTGTAAACACAGACAACCGTACACACATTTAATTGTTTTTCTTGCACACTAAATGCAATAATGAACAGGAGGAGCATTTTGAAGCTGCTGCAGAGAAAAGTTGTGAGCAGCATTATTCATCTTTGCTGCGATCAGCAAACATTAAAGAGAAACAAGGATCTGTGTTAACACCCTCAGCTCCGTACGATGACTCAGCGAATCAGAAAACAACAAACAAACAGACGAGGACAACAGCACGAGGAGCAGAAAATCAATAATTCATAAGCTGTTTGTGTTGTAAGTACAGCTCTAAATGTTGTGTAGTAAACCCAGAGGAGAACAAAGAGCTTTAAACATGATCAGCATCAACAAGCATTAATAATAATAATACAGATATTTATTTGTTTAGCAGCTTTCAGAAAAATGTTACAAAATGCTTCACAACAGCAAAATAATAACAGGATCATTATTCAACCTACTTTATTTTTATAGCACGATTTCACAAGGTTTCCAAAGTGCTGCAGAAAAAGATAAACACAATAAATAAATAGATAACACAATACAAGTAGAATAAAAAAGATAAGTAGACACTAGAATAGGCGTCTCAAACTCAAATTACCTGGGGGGCCGCTGGAGGCAGTATCAAAATGACCAAAAATAGACACAAAATTAAAGAAAAAAAGACACAAAATTAAAGAAAAAAAGACACAAAATTACTTAAAAAAGACACAAAATAAAATTAAAAAAAGACACAAAATGACCAAAAAAGACACAAAATTACTTAAAAAAGACACAAAGTGACAAAAAAAGACACCAAAATGACCAAAAATTACACAGAATTACCACAAAAGACACAAAATTATTATTTTTAAAAAGACACAACTTGACACAAAATGCCCAAAAAAGACACAAAATGACAGAAAAAACTAAATTACTTAAAAAAGACACAAAATGACCATAAAAAGGCACACAATTCAAAAAAAGACACAAAATTATCAAAAAAGACAAAATTATTTAAAAAAAGACACAAAATGACCAAAAAAATACACAAAATTACTAAAAAGACAAAAAATTATATTTAAAAAAAGACCCTAATTTTATATATTTGTATATTTGACTAAAATTGACCAATAATAATGAAAAAAAAATATGAAAATTATACATCAATGTGTTGTTCGTGAGTTGCCTTAAAAGGTGAAAAAAAGTTGGTAATAATCATCATCATGGGGTCTTTTTGACTCTGAGGACCGCGGCTGTATAGTGGACGACTAACGAGGGTTAAAGTCAGTTTTCTGTGTTTTTGCAGCAAACGGTGTGCGGCTTCGACCTGCTGCGAGCCAACGGCCACTCCTTCGTCTGCGACGTTAACGGCTTCAGCTTCGTCAAAAACTCCATGAAATACTACGACGACTGTGCCAAAGTCCTCGGGTAGGAGACACTCTTCATCTCTCTCTATTTACTGTAAATCTCTTTAAAACCCCTCTTATGTTTCTGTTTTTATGCTGCTTTGTGTTTCTTTTGTATCTTTTCTTAATCATCTGAGACCCACATCCTGCAGGCATCTTTTCTTTTTTTTTAAAAAGGCAAAATAACAGCATTTATCATTGCAACGAAATGATAAAATAGAAATTATTCATTGGATTTTTACATTTCTGATGGTCTTTGCAATAATTATATGTGATGGACGCTTCTGTCAGGAAAAAAATAACTGAATCTGAGCTTAAAATATTGATATTTCATCAAGCTTTATCCTACAGAAATGCACACTATACCCTATACTATATAGATATAAATTATATTAAAATGACAAAATAAGATATTATATACATTAAATACTTACATGGCTGCTATTGAGTTTTACTGTTAATATTGCACATGTATTTTTTCCTCCAGAAAGTAATTTTATATTTAACAGATGTTGCACATTAGTGAAAAATAGATTGTTGCATGTGACAATAAAAGCATAATAATATAGAAATATACATGTTTGAACCATCTTATAATCTTGTGCTTCTAATTGCATTTACAAGAATCCATTCACTGTGAAACTTTAAATTTTAACTTTACAACGGTCCTTGAACGGACTGTTTTCCTTAATAAAATCGCCCAAAATTCACCGTTTATTGTTGTAAAAAAATGTAAAAACAGGCATTATTGTCTGAGTTTTGATGGTCCTTGAACAGATCATTGGTAATGTATGTTGCCATTATAAAAAGTGACAAAAACGTGATAAAAAACTATATTCACTGAGAATCTGTTTACACAGAGCTGAGAGGAGAGGACAGGAGAGGCTTGAGATACGACAATACTTAAATATATACAATACGTGGATTAAATGTTGTTTTTCCAATATTCGAAACACTTGTAGGCAATAAGAAAAAATTAGGATGTTTATATATATGATCCATTTTATTCACATTTTCCAGGAAATTCAATTTGCGTTTTTATTTTTAGGTGACAAAAAATGCTCTGAAAGTGTTTGGAAGTTGAAGACTTTCTGTCTGATGCATGAACTGATTAAATTTGAGTAAAATACCAAAAAACAAGAAGAAAACACTATCTTCTAATGCTTCTTTTTACAGTTTAAAACCCTAACCTTCAGGAAACAAGATATATGATATATAATAATCAGCTCTGATTTGATATAAACATGTTCATGTCTTCCTGAGATTCTTCTGGTGAGTTTAGTTTGATGTGATGAAGAATCGACTGGTTTCCTTTATTCCTTTATGACGTCTCTTTGTCTCGTCGCTCCATTAAAGTCTCTGTTGCCTTGAAGCGTCACGTTGTAATTTATTCTAAAGCTCTGACAGCTCCGAGCGTCCTGCTGTCAGCTTTACATGTTAGTTAGTCTCTGATTTATCTCTTCTCCTTCCAGGGAACGTGAAACTGAAGCTTTACGACTAAACACTCGTAAATTTTACACACAGAGAGAAATAAAGAGGAAACGATGCTTCTCTGCAGGAACGACATCATTCCTCCAGCTGTGATGCTCACCATGTGATATGATATTATATAGATGCTTTGGATAATAATATAATATTTGCTGATATCACAAAGTCACGATACGATTTGATCGATATGAGATGATATTATTTGTCCATTTAACACAATCAGTTACATTTACGTCAACTCACAGAGAGCAACTAAAATATGATTTAACAACTTTAACTTTAACTTTTTTTCAAGCTTTTATTTGGTTATTTTTCTGACGTAACTGAAGTGTCACACATGATTTTTTCAAGAACTGTAAAAAAACAAAAAAAAACAGTTTCTAGCTCTGATAAATTTTGTAAATTTTGGCATTTTTTGAGGAAAAACATGCCTTTGAAATACACCAGCTGGTTATATGGTCCATAGGGATAAATTATACAATTATTGGTGTTTATTTTGAAAATACTTTAGTGTATATGATCTAGAAATGCATCATTATTGGCATCTTGATTGCAGTTTTGTTGCTAGTTTGGGTTTTAGTGAAAGAAAGTATAAGACTAACTTTAAATCAAACTATTAGAATAAAACTGATTCTCTGCAGAAGGAACAGCATGTTTACTTTTTGTCCTGCTGTGATATTTATCTTCCAGCTGGTTCTCTCAGAACCTTTCAGTCATTTCTCTCCTCTGGTTCTGCAGGAACATGGTGATGAGGGAGCTGGCTCCTCAGTTCCACATCCCCTGGTCCATCCCCATGGAGGCTGAAGACATCCCCATCGTCCCCACAACCTCAGGAACCATGTACGCACTGACACACACACAATACACTATATATATCTATATATATATAGATATATATAGATATTTATAAAATGACCCAAAAGATTCACAAAATTATTTAAAAAAGACACAAAATTATTAAAAAAGACACAAAATTATTTAAAAAAGACACAAAATTATTTAAAAAAGACACAAAATTATTAAAAAAGACACAAAATTATTTAAAAAAGACACAAAATTATTTAAAAAAGACACAAAATTATTAAAAAAGACGCACAATTATTTTAAAAAAGACACAAAATTATTAAAAAAAGACACAAAATTACAAAACAGTAATTAAAGGGACCTTCCAAACACAACACGGTAAAGTGCCATTCATATAAAACTCACATGAAACTTTCATATCAAGGTGGGGGCCACAAAATATCGTCACGAGGGCCGCAATTGGCCTGCGGGCCACGAGTTTGAGACCCCCTTAAGGGATCTAATGAGGTTAAGGTGAAGCATAAAGCTGAATATATATATAGATATTTATAAAATGACCCAAAAGATACAAAAATTTATTTAAAAAAGGCACAAAATTATTTAAGACACAAAATTATTTTAAAAAGACACAAAATTATTAAAAAAGATGCACAATTATTTAAAAAAAAGACACAAAATTTACAAAAAAATTAAAATTTCATATCAAGGTGGGGGCCACAAAATATCATCACGAGGGCCACAATTGGCCCGCGGGCCGCGAGTTTGAGACCCATGACATATATCGTGTTTTGCCAGTTGTGATTCCATAAATAGTTTGTTTCTGTATTTTAACGTCCTCTCCGTTGTTCAGGATGGAGCTGCGTTGTGTCATCGCCATCATCCGTCACGGGGATCGAACACCGAAGCAGAAGATGAAGATGGAGGTTCGTCATCCTCTGTGAGTCTCAACAACAAGACGTTTCTCCTTCGTTCTCTGAGCAAATCTGTCAGAAATTCAATGTATAAATGTTCAGTTTACCTCCTCTAACTACAAACTACTGGATATTTATTTATTTTATTTATTTATTTATTTATTTATTTTGTTCCTTTCATGAAGGTGGACAACAAAATGTGTACAGAGACACTCTACACCTTCATGATTGGAAAGGAGCAGCAAGAAGAAAACATTTCTTATATTTGTCTGGCCCCTACTTGAACGATAAAAAAAAAAAAAAAGATGGTCTGACATCACATACAATTGATTTTCAGTAGCCTACACCAACAAAACTTTGATTATAACAAAACACTTAAAACAACAAAAACAAAAAACAAATAAAAACCCATACAAGTACATGTTATCATGTAAAAAAACAAAAGGCCAAAAAACAACTGATCATAAACAATCAGTTTAAGATTCTAGTACATATTGACAATTTTTTCTGCATTTGTCCATTTTTAAAAAATCTATTAACATCTGTACAACCTTTTAAATCCTGTAGATGGGAATTCCATATTTTCATAGATTAGACTCAACCTGTGATCACAGATTAAAGTTAGAAGTCTATTTAGTATTTAATTTTACAGAAAAGTGCAGGTGGAAACAGTGTTATATTATATTTCAGCATAAACTGCCTTTTATCTTCACCCTCAGCCTGTTTTTTTCTCTTCTACTATCTACTTATTTTCAGAGGTGAATCAACGTGTCAGATACTTTTGATTTAAACGATGTTCATCCAGACTGTATCTTTTAATTCTGCTGTTTTTATTCTCTTTGTCCGTCCCAGATTCTTCGAGCTGTTTGAGAAGTACGGAGGCTACAAGTCAGGAAAACTCAAACTGAAGAAGCCAAAACAGCTTCAGGTGAGAGAGACGGGTTTTAATCTCTGAGGTTCTTTTTTTCCCACAGTTTGTTTCTGTTTGTTTCTGTTTCCTGCTGGATCACGACTCAATCCTTCTAACTATAATAACTATAATAAAAGGCTTCAGAGGATACACTTGTTTTTACACACATCATGCTTCATAATTGTAATTAGGGCCACAGGGCAATCACACCAAGCACTGGTCCCTACAGCTATAGCAGCAAGAGCACTATTGTTATACTGTGGATTTTTTCTTCTTCCTCTTCTGGACACAATTTCGTCCCAAAATTTTGCATTGAAGTGAATGGGACGGCTGAAAAAAAATGAGCGAAAAAGAACAATAATTGGAGATTTTTAAACGTCTACTTCTCCGGCATAATTTCTCCATTTAAACTTTAAACAGTAGACACAAGTCTTGTGTATCGGTGTATTAATCCACGTTTCGATAGGTCATATAGTTTTTTATCAATCCCTGTTCAATGACCATGATCATTTTTGGAGAAATTCTGAGATTATAATGGGTGTGTATTGCACGGAATGTTCGTGTCACAGTGTGTGACATCATCGCCAGAGTGTAGAGGGAGAGAAAAAATTGTCAAAAAATACATTTGAAAACTGCGCTCCAGGCCGCAAATTCCACTCTACAGAAATAATTTATACATAGAAACGTAGGAAAATTAGTCTTCTCCCTCACAATCCTCTGGTAAAGCTGTCAGAGTTATAGTTTGGGCGTAGGACGCACAGATGCGCCACCAACACGCACCAACAGCCTCATTGGCTCCCATATTAAAAACGCAGGAAGATTTCTGAAAAAGGGAGATGTAACAGTTTTTTTAGATCGCTCTAACAAAGCTATTTTTTCATTTTTCTTTAAAAAAAAACACGTATGTAGACGTTCAGGAAGAACTCAGGACGCTCAAAGTGAAGTCGGATCAATGATAGGTATTATGGTTTTGCCAAAAATGCTTTCTGTTCGAGGCCAGAAATTTCAGTCCACCTCTGTTACGGAACATTCGGCAGTTGGTGTCAGTTAATTCTGTTGATTGCTCTGCTCTGATTGCCTTTGATCCTTTGATGTAATTGCAGTTACAGATACTTAATAAACTTAATACTTATTTTCCTCTGTGTGTCATCAGGAGGTTCTGGATATCGCTCGTCTGCTGCTGGTTGAACTCTGCCAGCACAACGACTGTGAGATCGAGGAGAAGAAATCTAAACTGGAGCAACTCAAGACCGTCCTGGAGATGTGAGTCACACACACACACACACACACACACACAGACACACACACACACACACGCTGATAAACAAACAAACATCACTGTGTTTCCTGTCTCCATCACCACCATCAGTCTCTCATCAGCTCCTCCAGGTTCATCTTGTACCTTTTGATCCTCTCGTCTCTCTGAACGTCTCTAACTCTGCTTTCTCCTCTCTTCCCTTCCTCTCTCGCTCTCTCTCTCTTTCCTCCCATCCCTCCTTCTTTCTCTCCTAAAGGGAATCCAGCTTGAATGACACTCAGTACGCTCCCTCTCCCTTCTCTCTTTAAAGGATGAGGTCTTATCACCCTCCTTTCTTTAGTCCACGTAGAAGTTTGTGCACAAAACCATTAGAAATACCTCTTCAAAACAGGTGAAAACTGTCAGTTTCACCTTTTTAAATTGCAGCTAAAGGCGTATAAATGAATAAATTAATTAATTAATAAAGGTTGTTTGTGCAGGATTAGATATTTGAAAGGTATTTCTCATGTTTTGTGCACTGAGTGAATCATTTCCATTAACATCCATTCATTTTGAGTCATTAACAGTCGACACACACACACTCAGACGTCCTGATGTTTGTGTGTTTCTGTGTGTATGTGGACATCAGTGTGCTGTGGTTCTCTGTCTGCATGGAAACTAGACTATAATCTCCTAATGTCTTCCTTCCTCCTCCACACACACACACACACACACACATACAAACATACATTCTTAGTGATCTGCTGGTGCAACAACAAAATAATGTGGAAGTCAGAGATTAGCAAATATGTAAAAATGCAAGTTGAAAAACAGCAGTTTAAAATTATTCCAATGTTTTAAAATGGAAAGATTGGTTAAAAAAAAGTTATATTTCAAGTAAAAACTAGTGAGAAAAGGCAAAGTTTGCTACGCAAGACTATTGTTCTTCAGAAACACTTTTTTTGTTGTACATTTCAAAATAAACTCCAGGGTTTGCATGCTTAAAAAAAAAAATAATTCAGATTTCACAGCAGTGCACAGATTGATTTTGTCACTTTTCAACTAAAATCAAGTTCCAAAGTTGAAAAACTACACTGAACAAAAATATAATTATCCTTCGTCCCAAAGCACTCACAATCGGCGCAGTCCTCCTGCAGCAGTCTCTCCCAGCTGCAGTCACAGAGACGGAGGGGATGTTAACCCCTTAGCGTCCAGTCTGCAAATCGTGCATGTGCAAAGTCGCAAAGTGCAGTTCTAAACATATTTAGAGTGTTTTTTACTGTCTTTTTGTCTTCCCCACAACGTTATCCCTCTCTTCTACAGCGTCCATTACAAGTACATGCACAAAGTAAATTATGCAAATTAGGTGATGGCGTCATTTAGCGACTTTTAGGAGCCAAGAGCTACTTTCCTTACTGAGGAGTTGGTAACAGACACCATGTGAATGCTGTTCAGAGGCCTTATCTCACAGAGTTAATGGAAGTGAAAAATGATTTGTGTTTCCGCCCTGTGATTCAGATCTGCACCAAAAAATTACATAAGTTCTTCCTCGGCTCCTTCAAATGTAAACAGAGAAGTCGTTTTTCTGTAATTTAATCCTGAACGCTGACAAACAGCTGAAGAAAACCAGCCTGAAGCTTCACCTCCCAGTCTGAGGAGAATATCAGGAGCAGGTTCTTATTTCATGCTGCAGAACATTCCTCACACAGGGTTCAACTGGATCTGGGGGAAATTCCTCCCAGCTTACTGTAGGTGTGCGTGTGAGATAGAATAAGTGTGTGTGTGTGTGTGTGTGTGTGTGTGTGTGTGTGTGTGTAGTGCAGCGACACAGAGAGATCCACCCAATTAATGCAAACAAATACCAAACATTGCTGGTGTCCTTTGTGTGAGAGAGTCTGGCAGCTGTCGGAGGTATTTATCCGTTCAGGGTCGATTATCACGCGGCGCTCTGCTGCGTCCGCTCAGCTGCCGTCCAATCAGAGAGCAGCGGGAGGTCGTTAGTCTGCAGGACGACCAGCCAGTGAGAAAAAAAAAACCCTAAATATGTTTAGAACTGCCCTGACTTCTGTCACAACTCCAGCCCTCCTCCTTAATCCGGCCTCTGGACCGGCTAAAGACCCAAAAGAGACACAGTAAACCAGCCAGCGCCAACTTTGCACATGCACGGTTTGCAGACTGGACGCTAAGGGGTTAACATCCCCTCCGGCTTTGTGACTGCAGGTGGGAAAGACTGCTGCAGGAGGACTGGGCCGCTTGTGAGTGCTTTGGGACGAGAGAGGGGCAGCTGGCAGCCCCCTGCGGCTCATTAAGAAGAGTAGGAACAAGTCTCCAAAAGTCTCCAATAACACCAGAAATAGTCGCTGGATTTGTCGCTAGTCTCGCTTTTGAAAAATAGTCTCTAGAGGGTCTGAAAAGTCGCTAAATATAGAGACAAAGAGTCTCTAGAGGAGTCTGAATAGTCTAAATATAGAGACAAAGAGTCTCTAGAGGGTCTGAATAGTCTAAATATAGAGACAAAGAGTCTCTAGAGGAGTCTGAATAGTCTAAATATAGAGACAAAGAGTCTCTAGAGGAGTCTGAATAGTCTAAATATAGAGACAAATAGTCTCTAGAGGGTCTGAATAGTCTAAATATAGAGACAAATAGTCTCTAGAGAGTCTGAATAGTCTAAATATAGAGACAAAGAGACTCTAGAGGGTCTGAATAGTCTAAATATAGAGACAAAGAGTCTCTAGAGGGTCTGAATAGTCTAAATATAGAGACAGAGAGTCTCTAGAGGGTCTGAATAGTCTAAATATAGAGACAAAGAGTCTCTAGAGGGTCTGAATAGTCTAAATATAGAGAAAGAGTCTAGAGGGTCTGAATAGTCTAAATATAGAGACAAAGAGTCTCTAGAGGAGTCTGAATAGTCTAAATATAGAGACAAAGAGTCTCTAGAGGGTCTGAATAGTCTAAATATAGAGACAGAGAGTCTCTAGAGGGTCTGAATAGTCTAAATATAGAGACAAAGAGTCTCTAGAGGGTCTGAATAGTCTAAATATAGAGACAAAGAGTCTCTAGAGGGTCTGAATAGTCTAAATATAGAGAAAGAGTCTCTAGAGGGTCTGAATAGTCTAAATATAGAGAAAGAGTTGCTAAGTTGGCAACACTGGTCTGAATACTTGGAAAGATGAGTTCCTAGCTTGGAAAATTAACGTTAATTAAGGTTCAAGTCGTAGCAACAAGATGGAAAGTCAGCAGAACTTGTGGTAAACATTCAGTGGCTCGCCTGATCTGCTTCTTTATTTCTTCGTTGTAACATAAATACTAGAAACAGCCGGAGTCTGACCGAGACTAACATAAACAACACAATTAAAATAGATTTTCACCTTCTTTCCACTTTACTGACGGACACGTTCACACACTGATACCAAACTGAACCTGCTGAGTGACTTAATGACAAAATATAATAATTATTTTAATAATAATATTAATGATAATAATAATAATAATAGTAATAATAATAATAAAAAAATAATACTCTTTGGGAAATTAAACCTTGAGGATTCATGCCTGCTTTTTAACATTAATAGATAAAAGATGCTTGTTTTCTATAAAGCCACATTTGACAAGGAAGACATGTTGAATAATGTTAACATGTAATTAAATAAATACATAAATAATCATTTTAATAATAAGTTCAATCGACTAGTTGACTAATCACACACACACCTAGTATTTGTTGTGTGTGATCACATTTGTTTTGTCAAATATTTCAACTGAATCCTTGAAGATGGGATAAATTGTGCGTGTGTATGTGTGTGTGCCTACTGAATGTGTGTGTTTTTATGTGCATATGAAAACATGGTGTGTGTGTGTGTGTGTGTGTGTGTTCTGTGTGTGTGTGTGTGTGTGTGTGTGTGTGTGTGTGTGTGTGTGTGTGTGTGTGTGTGTGTGTGTGTGTGTGTGTGTGTGTGTGTGTGTGTGTGTGTGTGTGTGTGTGTGTGTGTGTGTGTGTGTGTGTGTGTGTGTGTGTGTGCAGGTACGGCCATTTCTCAGGTATTAACAGGAAAGTCCAGCTGACGTACCTGAGGAACGGACAGCCCAAAGCCTCTAGTGAAGAAGAAGGTACACACACACACACACACACACACACACACACACACACACACACATTTATATTTACAGTAAATATGTGTACATTATTTGGTGTTTAAACAGCTACTGATCGGATCTGACTACAAAATAAACGATGACTGCAAATAAATACTTGTTAAAATAATCTTGCTTTGCTTGTTAAATAGTCTGGCTGCAGGGGAAGTTTTGCTAAAGACCTTGAGTCAGGGCTGTTGGAGGGAGGCCAGATCAGATTGGAATTTAGCAATTAGCAATTTTCTGCTACTCATCTTGTCGATAATGTCCATACTGGTCGAGGGAGTCTCTGGCACTACATAAAAAATACTAATGCAATCAAATCAATTTTGTTGCTAATCTTTGACATATCCAAGACTCTAATCACCACCGAATCCCAGCTCCATATTAATTATTATATGGAAAATAATTCATTTTTTGTGTTTTTGGAAGACATTTTGGAAAAATTCAAATATATAAACTGGCATATAAAGGTTTAAAATTCTGAAAATTATTTAATATTTGGTAGTTTTGAACAAGTCTGAAGTTGGTTAACCCTCTGTAGTCTCCAAAAGCTCCAAATAATCCAGACTTGTTGCCTCCATCCAGACTAGAAAACAAAGCAGCGTGGAGCCCTACTGTAAATTTACCTCTAAAGTTCTGGCTGTAAACTCCATGAGGCCAGTTTCAGTTTGATGATGATATACCAAGTAAAACTGGAGACAAGCTCAAATAGATTTAGTATAAAATGATAGAACTGGATGGAACCCTCTTATATGTTATAAAAAATGTTGTAAAAAAATTCTTTATTGAGCATGATAGTGTTTTGAATGTAAAAAAAAAAAAAAAGATTCACATTTTTATGTTGGACTAAAGGACTAAAAAATACACAAAATGACCCAAAAAATGACTTTCAAAGACATGAAAGTGATTCAAAAATGGACAAAATAGCCCAAGACTCCATAGAGTTAAGAGGTTTATGGAAAAAAATCTGAAATATAATGAAATATTGATGTATGGTGATTTAATATCAGTTTTAGTGTGCATGGCCCTTTTTGGCTACGAGAGTTTTGAAAATGCATCAATGGAGTATAAAAGACATGTAAGGGTCAAAGACAATGGATTTCAAAAATGTCACTAAAAAGAAAAGTTCCTGCTGTTTAAAGTGTTTTTGCACACTGATATCAGCAGCATTCCTGCTGTGTTTCAGACTGTAAGAAGGACGGTCCGTCTCTGCTGCTGGTGCTGAAGTGGGGCGGAGAGCTGACGCCTGCAGGCCGCGTCCAGGCCGAGGAGCTGGGCCGGGCCTTCCGCTGCATGTACCCCGGAGGTCAAGGTACCGCTCAGCTCAGTCACTGGATCCTGCTGAAACTCAGATTCTGTTTCTCTTTCTGTCTCCGAGGAAATGTTTCCACTTCAGATCAGCTGCTTTGGGAAATTGGCATCAGAATACATGTGATGGATGGATGGATGGATGGATGATAGATGGATTGATGATAGATGGATGGATGGATAGATGATGGATGATGGATGGATGGATGGATGGATGGATGGATAGATGATGGATGGATGGATGGATGGATGGATGGATGGATAGATGATGGATGGATGGATGGATAGATGATGGATGATGGATGGACGGATGGATGGATGGATGGATAGATGATGGATGGATGGATGGATGGATGGATGGATAGATGATGGATGGATGGATGGATAGATGATGGATGGATGGATGGATAGATGATGGATGGATGGATGGATAGATGATGGATGGATGGATGGATAGATGGATGGATAGATGATAGATGGATGGATGGATGATGGATGGATGGATGGATGGATAGATGATAGATGATGGATGGATGGATGGATGGATGATAGATGGATGGATAGATGATAGATGGATGGATGGATGATGGATGATGGATGGATGGATGGATGGATGGATGGATGGATGGATAGATGATGGATGATGGATGGATAGATGATAGATGATGAATGGATGGATGGATAGATGATAGATGATGAATGGATGGATGGATAGATGATGGATGATGGATGGATGGATAGATAGATAGATGATAGATGATGGATAGATAGATAGATGATGGATGGATAAATGGATGGATGGATGGATAGATGATAGATGATAGATGATAGAGGATGGATGGATGGATAGATGGATGGATGGGTGGATGGATGGATGGATGGATGGATGGATGGATTGATAGATGATAGAGGATGGATGGATGGATGATTGGATGGATAGGAACTTTGTTAATCCCTTGGGAAGGTTCCCATAGGAAATTGGCAATTCCAGCAGCAGCACAACGCCAACACAATAAAATAGAATAAAGTTAATAACTACTCAATAAAGTTAATAACTTTGGGAGTGTCTCAATGCATCATGGGACTTTTCCAGAACTGAAATCATGGTGGAAGACGACTATAGCGGAGGGAGCTCAGATATAACAGCTATAAGCTCTCAAATACTTGTTGAATTTCATTTCTATCTGCTACAGAGGCTGAAAAATCTATTATTTAGTAGGAAGAGTTGACACTTCTGTTGAATTTACAGAAAAACTTCAGGTTTTAGGGGCTGATTTTAAAATCACCCAGAGGTTTTACAGGCGTTTTTACCCCCGTTTTAGGCCTAAATGGGTTAAAGAAGACTTATAGAACTCTGTATGTGTTTTCATTTTAGTTTTTGAATTTCCCATGTGTTTCCGGGTTTCCAAAATTGAACTTTTTCATTCCCTAACCATCCTCCTGTGCAAATTTACCTCTCAGACTTCCATGAGATGAGAACTACTGTGAGTTTTGTGCACACAGGGAAAGGAAGCAAACACAAATCTACAGAAACACAAACGCCTCCCAGCAAAAAATCACACATACAGTCATGGAAAAAATGATTAGACGACCTTGTTTCCTTTAATTTCTTGTTAATTTTAATGTCTGATACAACTAAAGGTTAATTTGTTTGTACAAATATAATGATAACAACAAAAATGGCTGATAAGAGTTTAATTTCAGAGCTGATATCTAGACATTTTCCATATATTTTTTTATAATGACCAAAATCGTTATCAGTTGTGTCTTTTTATTGGTCATTATACATCTTTTTTTGTTCATTTTGTGTATTTTTATTATTATTTTGTTATAATAAAAGACACACAATTATCAAAAAAGACACAAAATGACCGAAAAAAGACACTAAATGACCAAAAAAGACACAAAATGACCAAAATAGACACTAAATTAGCAAAAAAAGACACTCAATGACCAAAATAAGACGCAAAATGACCAAAAAAGACACAGAATGACCAAAAAGAGACAAAATTACCAAAAAAGACACTAAATGGCCAAAAAAAGACACAACATTAACAAGAAAAGACACTAAATTAACAAAAAAGACACAAAATTACCAAAAGAAGACAAAAAATTACCATACACAGACGTTCAAAGACCAAAAATAGGCATACATTATCAAAAATGAAAATTTTCCATGGTTTTATTGATAACCAAAATCATTATCAATAAAACCATGTTAAATGTCTAGATATCCGCTCTTAAATTAAACTCTTATCAGCTATTTTTGTTGTTGTCATTATATTTGTCCAAACAAATGTACCTTTAATTGTATCAGACATTAAAATGAACAAGACATTAAATAAAACAAGGGTGGTCTAATAATTTTTTCCATGATTGTAAACATTCACAAATGCAGAAACATTATCAGAGGAGAATAATTCTTTATAATCAGTCAGGACAGTAAATTATGTCCCCACAGCCCGTCTCAGTCTGTCCTCCAACATGTGTGCCAGCATGCGACTCGGAGGCTAAACGTACACAATGTCAACACACAGCTGACATACAGCAGGTGGAGGTTATTTCAGAGCCGACCAGCAGGATTTTCCAGCTTACCGAAGCCTCCGAGGCTTTTTTTGTACCTCTTGTTATTTGCTTTCATGGATGTTTTCAGAGCTGTTGCCAAAACTCAGAAGGCCCCTAAACAAAACAAGACTCATGTGTTCATAAAGGTCAAAATATAACAATTTTTAGTTTTAGTTTTTAAGCTTTCACACACATCAAACAATCAATTCTGCATCATATTAGTCTCATCAATTTGATATGAATTAACCACATTATTCATTTTATTTGGGGAATGATTTCTGGAAAGAGACATTTCTGTTGACCCGTGAAATGAATTTTGGTTATATTTGAGATAATTCTACGGTGGCCCTGAGAGCTCACAGCACTGCAACTTAAGACAACACATGCAAATACACAAAACACAAGCAAACTGAGAAACATTTTCATCAGTTTGACAACACAAGCGCAGCGTTTAGAAAAGACCACAACACAACAAGTGTTTCCAGAGGACACTTAAAAGTGATGCACACGTCTGGGCACGCTTGATATTATCACATTAAGATAATGATAATTTCACGTTATAACCTTATTTTGTACAGTCTATGGTTATAACGTGAAATGATCACCTTATTTCACGATAATGATATTTTCATGTTATGACGGGATATATTATTATATTATGACGTTAGCCCGCTAACGTCATAATATAATAATATATCCCGTATATATAATAATATATATTATATTATGACGTTTGCTGATATAAATGATTGATACACGTTTCAGCTGGTCTTGCTAGCTCGTTAACGTTAGCATGCGTTAGCATGCATATCAGGGTACATTGGCGTCGGCAATAAACATGTTTGTATACACCCGTAGATTTAGATTTGTATACTTTTAAGAAGAAACAATGGTCACAAAATTACCAAGAAAAGACAAAGAATTACAAAAAAGAAAGACACTAAATTACCAAAAGAAAGACATTAAATGACCAAAATAGACACAGAATTACCAAATAAAGACACAAAATGCCCAAAAAAGACATTAAATAACCAAAAAAGACACAAAATGAACAAAAAAAGACACAAAATTACCAAGAAATATAGCTAACGTTAGCATGCTATCGATCAGCCGCTAACGTTATCAAGCTATGATCGTTATAACGTGAAATTATAATTATCATGAAATAACGTGATAATATCAAGCGTGTCCAGACGTGTGCATCACTTTTAAGTGTCCTCCGGAAACACTTCTGTTGTGTTGTGGTCTTTGCAGCGTTTTCTAAATGCTTCGCTTGTGTTGTTAAAAAGATGTTTTCTCAGTTTGCTTGTGTTTTTGCATGTGTTTCCTTAAGTTTTAGGGCTGTGAGCTCTCAGGTTCGTACAGACCGTAGAATACAGACAGCGGCAACACTCAGTAACTCACAGAAAAAAACCTTGTAGATAAATAAATAGCACTGCAGGTAAGTGAGAAGATATTAAATCTTGGGGTCCGTTTAATGCTTAAAAAGACTACACACAGCACCTGAACCTCAGTCAGCAGACGTAAAGGTTTCTGTCTCTCTGTCTGTTTTCCTTCTGAATGCTTTTTGTTCTTAGTGCATGCAAACAAACTCCCAAACTGCACAGAAAGAAAGAAAAACCACCTGAAGCAGAACAGAGCGTAGCTGCAGCAGCAGTCTGTCCACTTTTTGTTGCTTCTTTTTACTATAAAAGAAGTCTTATTTTCTTTCTCCACCTCCAGTTGTGTCTATTAACTCTGCTCTTCTCTTCTGACCTGCTCTGTGTAAACTACTAGCCGGTAACCGTCGCTCCCTTGGCTGTGAGTCCCCTATTGACTTTGGTAAGAGAGGTTTTTCCTGGACGCCATCGCTCCTCCACGCCTTCCTTCCTTCCTCATCCTGCGCGTTGTGCCGCTCCGCCCACTAACGTGCTCTGATCTCCTCCTCATCATGATTCTGATTCATTTCACCTCTCACCTCGCGACTCGTCCTGTCTGTCGTCGTTGACTTGCTGTGGATTGTTTTGTGTCGTCGTTGAGGTGATCCACCGCAGCAGCAGCTGTTGTTGTTAAAGCAGCAAAAAGTGACTCTAGTTTGGTGTTAAAAGCTGACGCGGATCATCTCACACTAATCCCACTGCAGTTTTTATTTCATGAGTTCCCAGTTTGGGTCCCCAACATGTCCAATTAGGCAGTTTAACCCTCTGAACCCCAACAAGCATTTTCAGAGAGTTTTTTTTTGTTGCTCTTTTCACATTCTCCTCTCGGTGTCCTTCTATTTCTCGGCAATATATGAAATCTGTATAAATCTACCAAAATAAGACACAAAATAACCTAAAAAAGACACAAAATGACCAAAAAAGACACTATATGAGCAAAAATAGACACTAAATGAACAAGAAAAGACAGAATTACCAAAAAAAGACACGGAATGACCAAAAAAATACACTAAATGACCAAGGAAAGACACAAAATGAACCAGAAAAGACACAAAATTACTCAGAAAAGACACAAAATTACCATGAAAGGACAAAGAAATTACCAAAAATGACACTAAATTACCCAAAAAAGACACCAAATGACCAAAAAAGACACAAAATTACCAAGAAAAGACACAAAATTACCAAGAAAAGACAAAGACCAAAGAAGACACTTAATTAACAAAAAAAAAGACACTAAATGACCAAAAAAGACAAAAAATTACCAAAAACTGACAAAATTAGGCATAAATTATCAAAAAGGACACAGAATTAGTTTGCCCTATATCGTAAAGTATTGTCATGTTTCCAGACTCTCCTGTCCTCTCCTCTCAGCTCTGTGTAAACAGCCTCTCCTGTCCTCTCCCCTCTGCTCTGTGTAAACAGCCTCTCCTGTCCTCTCCTCTCTGTGTAAACAGATTCTTAGTGAATATTTGTCACCTTTTGTAACAGAAATGTTCGTAACTGATGATCTGTTCAAGGACCGTCGTAGAGTTCAAACTCTGAGTTTCACAGTAAATAGATTCTTGCAAATGGAAATAGGAGCACCAGAAGGAGAAATATGAACATATTATTTTATGGATCAACTGACAGGTCAGTGAGAATTTCTGTAGGATAAAGCTTGATGAAATATCACTATTTTAAGCTTAGATTTGGTTATTTTTCCTGACAAAAGCATTAAAAAAATCCAACAAATAATTTATATTATTTTCTATGTCCTGGCGATGATAAATGCTGTTTTTTTTTGCCATTTTATAAAAGAAAAGATTCCTGCAGGTTGTGAAGTTCAGAGGGTTAAGAAAAGATACAAAGAAACACAAAGCAACATAAAAAAACAAACATAATAAGGGTTTTAAATAGATTAAAAGTAAACAAAGACAGTATTTCACACAAGTTTGGTCACTTTTTATAACAGAAACTTTAGTAACTGATGAAATGTTCAAGGACCGTAAACACTCAGACAGTAATGTTGTTTTTACAGTTTCTTACCATGATGAACAGTGTTTTTTGCGATTTTTATGAAAGAAACATACATTTTTGTGGTTCAGAGGGTTCATATTGTAACTATAGTGTAACCATTTGTAAACTAAAGAGAATGCATGAAGCATCAGTGTGATTTGATCTGTAGCGTTGCTATGCATCCACCTGCAGCTACATTAATATGTAGCATGATAAACACTCTAATTATTGTTTCTCTCCAACGAGGTAATAATCTAAACTCTGTGATCTCCAGCCGAGCTGCTTCAGTAATCTTTGGGGTTTACTGATCACCTGTTCACTTCACTTTCACTTCATTTTATTTCTGCCTCAAACTAAACAATTCAAAGTTCACATTCAAGTGAAATAAAGCAATTCACGAGACATTTGAACTGAAAGTGACGTTGCACCTGTACAGGTGCTGTGTGTCGCCTGTGTGACGATTTTTAATGAAAATCCTTTTTTTTTGTGGTAATTTTGGGTGAAATCAACACACTGTTTTCCCTGACTGTTTCCTGCAGCAGTCAGTCAGTTAACCAGCTGCTCCGCTCTGTTGACCTGCAGGAGACTACGCCGGGTTCCCAGGCTGCGGCCTGCTGCGCCTGCACAGCACGTACCGCCACGACCTGAAGATCTACGCCTCCGACGAGGGACGCGTGCAGATGACCGCCGCCGCCTTCGCAAAGGTAGCAACGCCCTCTTATCTGCAGAGTTCTCTTTCTGTTAGTGGAGTGGATCGGCTCATATATGGAAGGTTTTGTGCATTTTATGACTAAAGCATGAAAATTCCTCCATGGTTTCTATAGACCAGGAAGTTTAATTTCAGACGTGGAGGCATTTCAGATTTTTACAGTCATAAAATTCCATGTAACATGTCGAAGTCTCTACCTTTTATACCTGGAAAAAAGTGCCCATATACTTGTAGGATACAGAGCCTTTGAGGCTTTAAACCATAGGTCTCCAAGTCGAGGCTCGCGGGCCAATTGCGGCCCTCGTGACGATATTTTGTGGCCCCACCTTGATTTAAGTGAAGTTTTATATGAATGGCACTTTACCGTGTTGTGTGTGGAAGGTCCCTTTAATTCCTTTTTTATATAATTTTGTGTCGTTTTTAGTAATTTGTGTATTTTTTGTTCATTTTGTGTCTTTTTTGGGTCACTTTGTTTCTTTTTTAAGTAATTTATTTTTTTTCTGTAATTTTTGTCTTTTCTGGGTTATTTTGTGTCTTTTTTTAAAGTAATTTTGTGGGGTCTTTTTGGTAATTCAGTGTATTTTTTGGTCATTTTGTGTCTTGTAATTTTGTGTCTTTTTTTGGTCATTTTGATACTGCCTCCAGCGGCCCCCAGGTAATTTGAGTTTGAGACCCCTGCTTTAAACTAAATTGTGTTACAGGGTTACTCATGTTTATATATATTATTGGACATTGCATTTTGGTTTGTTTTGGCATGTTTCGCTGTTGAAATCCTGAACAGAGACACAGAGATGTACCAGTTAAAAACGTCTCGGGGTTAGGAGAGGCTTTTATTTATTTAATTCTGTCTTCGGCTCCAGCTGCTTTCAGACATCTTTCTGAAGAGAAGATGAAAGAAGTCTGGAGAAGAGTGTTACACTCGAAACATATTTTTTTGTGTTCTTCTTTTTTATGCATGTTTTGCTCTGAACACAGCTAAATTTCTCATGAAGATATAATATCTTGCTTGGTTCAGTATTAGTAGTGACTCAAAAGTTGACCTGTAAATAAGGATTATTTCCTCAATCTTGTGATTTTTTTGTTTATAAAATCTCTGAAAGCGAAATGAATAATCTCTCACACCAAAACCCAACGTGATGCTCAGTTTGCTTGTTTTATCCAAACATAAACAGACAGAGAGATTTATAAAATCTTTACAATCAGAAGCTGGAAGAAGCAAATGTTTGATGTCTTGCAGCCACAATTGGGATGCTGCGTAAAATGTAAATAATAATAAAGAATGCATGACATTCAGAATATGTTTATATATTTATTTTAAGTTTATATTTACAATATATTTATAAAAAAGCTTTTTGAGCTTTAGATATATTTGTGCTGTATTCAGTTGACTGTAGGTCACAAAGGATTTTGCTGTTTTTATTTTGGTTTTTGCAACTTCCCAACTTTTTGGCAATTGGGGATGTAAAAACTATGGATGCATAAAATAATACTGGTTATTACACTTTGTTCAGCTGTTATCTTTCACCTCTAAAACATCTTTTCAAATTGTTAAAAGCTGCAGATCCAGAATAAGAAAAAGAAGAACGCCTAAAATGTTAAAGATTCCAAATCTTATGTTTTCTGAGGGAAAATTGTGAAGGAGCCCTGATTGAGCTTTACTACACCCTAAACATGTCAAGTTTCCTCTCAGGGAGGTGGATACAGTAGAAATGCCTCCCAGTGCTTGACTGTGGTCCTGTGGTTGTGTGTGTTGTGTTCAGGGTCTGCTGGCTCTGGAGGGCGAGCTGACTCCGATCCTGGTCCAGATGGTGAAGAGCGCCAACATGAACGGGCTGCTGGACAGCGACAGCGACTCTCTGACCGACTGCCAGCAGAAGGTGAAGGCTCGGCTGCACGAGATCATGCAGAAGGACCAGGAGTTCACCGAGGACGACTATCACAAGGTAAACCTGAGACAATATGCAGAAATATCTTTATCTGATAAAGAGCCTGGTGCAAGGTTTGCACTCGTTCAGTTTAATCAGTTGGACGTGATTCTCAGGTTTCACTCTTTAAATATTTTCCAAAGAACTGTGAAATGTTTCTTATGCAAGTCTGTCTCCATTGTTACTTACTGTGGCATAATACTGCATGAATAAAACAGAAAGGTTTCAATCTGAACCCACTAAAACTACTAGAAGGACTCTGAAAACTAAGAAAACTACATGCAGGCTGCAAAGATGTTTTGTATTTTATTGCTCAGAGCGTTTATTAAACACTCTGACAGCCGTTTGCACTATTTGCATGTAACAAAACGTGACATTGCTGAGAGATTTTGATTTGAGATCTGTTGTTGATTTTCTGATCAATAATCTGTAAAAAATAGTATTTTTGATGTGTGTGCACCCTGTTAATCTTCAGTATTTGCATGAAAACAAAGAGCAGGTGAGAGTTTAATGATCAGAAACTCATTTTTACAATTATTAGGCAGCAAAAAATGCACTTTCTCACAAAACAGTTTGTGTCCGCCCCGTTGATTCAGATCCACCACAAAATTGAATCGGTTCTTTCTCCGCCCATGCTTTGTCTTTCAAACAAGTTTCAAGAAATTCGGGCCTGTAGTTTTAACATTTTCCTGCAGACAAACAAACAATCTACACTGAAAACAAAACCTTCTCGGTGGAAATAATAATAAATGCATTATAAGTGTTGAATGCCTGTTTTTTTCTGCATCTTTTTTTACTTTCTGATCTCTTATTTTCTCATTTCAGCTTCTTTCCAGATCTTTTTAGGGCATCATATAAATCTATTTTCAGACCACTTTATTATAGTAATGTTTGAATATAAAAATCTCCATAGGATCTGAAACTTCTCACTACTCGACTAAAGTCATAAACTGAATTACTAAAATGAAAATATGAAATAATAAATGAATACCTATTTTTTTTCCTGTTGTGTCCCAGCTGGCTCCGACCGGCAGTCCGTCTCTGGTGAACTCCATGAAGGTGATTCAGGGTCCAGTCAAAACCTGCGACAAGGTCTACGCCCTCATCCAGAACCTGAACTCACAGATCCGCAAGAGACTGGAGGACCCAAAGTCTGCAGGTAGAGTCAACCTGTCGAACCTGCTACAGAGGGAAAATATTAATCAGCTGCATTTAACAACAATATAGCAAAATGTTTAATAACATTACATAGAATTTGGATTTTCTCTTCAGTTTCAGAGCGCAGTTTTTTATTTGCTTGCTTTGATTGTTTGTTTGTTTTTACAATGCTGCTGTAAATATCAACAGCTGTACGTGTCCATCTTTTATTATTACATTACTGATAAGAAAAAACTTCTCAACTACTTTGTTAACAGCTAAATATCCAGCATATGGAGCAGCACTCCAGCTAATATTAGCCTTAAGCTGCATTCTACCGAATATTCCAGCAGGGGGCGCTAAATTTGGCTGCAGAAGCATTTGGGTCCATTCATTTCAATTAAAAAATGAGAAAACTTCTCACTTGATTTATTACCTCAGAAATGTTTTTAGGGCAATACTATGGTCTCAATCACTAGTAAAAAATCTTCTTCAAGACAATCTGATGTTAATAGTGTAAATAATGGCCCCATTTAGAAGAAAATAGAAGATAAAGTATCGTATGATTTGGGGCGGGGCTACCTTTGATTGACAGGTCACTAACAAGGCGAGCTGTCATCAGGAGAGAAGCAGAACAATGCGTATCCACGGCAACATGTCAATAAAGTTATATATAACGTTATATAGATAACCCTAACCCTTTGTGAAAAAACAGTGAAAGGGTTAAAAAGTTATGAGACCAAACCGCTAAACGTCCTTTTTTATATCTATATAACTTTATTGACACGTTGCCGTGGATGAAGAAGATTTTTTACTAGTGATTGAGACCATAGTGTGGTCCTAAAAAACATTTCTGAGGTAATAAATCAAGTGAGAAGTTTTCAAATTTTGCATTGAAATTAATGGACAGAATTTTTTTGCAGCCAAACTTGGCACCCCCTGCTGGAATTCTTGGTAGAATGCAGCTTAAGGCACTTCCTGGTTTTGCTTAGACCAGGAGGCTGCCGCCTGGTGTAGCCTCAACATGATTTAAAGCTGCAATTTATGTGTGGAATAGCGTCATAATGCTGCCGTAAAGCCGATATATTTAGTTTAGTTTATAGACTTTTGTTTGCATGAAATAGACAGAAGCAGAAATGTTCAAATGTGTCCACATAGTGAAATATAAAGTATGTTCAGATCAAGGTTATTATAGTTAACGAAAACTAACGAAATAACGAAAACTAGAATTGAAAAAACATTTTCGTTAACTGAAATAAAATAAAAACTAGTGTTTTTTAAAAAAACGATAACTAACTGAAACTGTATTGTGTGGTTACAAAACGAACTAAAACTAACTAAAATTATTGTGAAAATGTCCTTAGTTTTCGTTTTTGTCAACTTTTTTCATTCATAATTCAGTGTATTTATTTGAACATGCAACACATGGTGAATATGTTTACTGAGACTGGGATGTTTACATTAGAAACCGAAATTCAAAACACCCAGAACTGTAAGAGTTAATAACCTTATTGGGGCTGAGATGATAAACCAAAGGAAATAAAGGCAAAATTTATTATGACCACTTTGAATCTGGCACCCAACACATAGCCCATTACAACAAAACTAAAACTAACACTAAAACTAATAAAAACTAAACTAAAACTAAGCATTTTCAAAAAATAAAAACTAAACTAAAACTAGAAAACTGACTCTAAAAACTAACTAAAACTAACTGAATTTGAAAACAAAAATTCACAACGAAATTAAAACTAAAACTAATGAAAAATCCAAAACCATTATAACCTTGGTTCAGATATAATAATCAGTTAAAATGAATATAAATCATGGTGTGTTTGTGGTGCAGACCTGCAGCTGTACCACAGTGAGACTCTGGAGCTGATGCTGCAGCGTTGGTCCAAACTGGAGCGAGACTTCCGCATGAAGAACGGTCGCTACGACATCAGCAAGATCCCCGACATCTACGACTGCATCAAGTACGACACGCAGCACAACTCCACGCTGGGGCTGGAGGAGACGCTGGAGCTGTTCAGGCTGTCCAGAGCTCTGGCCGACATCGTCATCCCGCAGGTCAGACTGAACTACGAAGAGTTCAACACACCCAGGAGATCTTCTCGTTAGCCTAAGCTAACTCTTTCCTCTTCAGGCTCTGTGTGCGTTCACATAAAAGGGGCGTTGGGAGCGTCATTTGACTGAAATACTGGAAAAAAACGATCACTTTCCACCCATTTCTATGAAGAATATGAATTATTATTACGCCGAAAAGCAATATGGCTGCTCTAAATAAGGCACACGATTGATTTTTGGCAGAAAATAACATAATGATAAAGCTGCACACACTGTTACACTGAAAACTGACTTTTTGTTTTTGCTCACTTCAGAAATAAACTCTTTTCATGCCTATTATCTTGGATAAATAGGCTAACAATAGACATTTTCAATTTTCTATTAGCTGTAATACCGTCAGTTTGAAACGAATCGTGATAACGTTATGTTTTAAAGGAATTATACCAGGGGTCTCAAACTCAAATTACCTGGGGGCCGCTGGAGGCAGTATCAAAATGACCAAAAAAAAGACTTAGAAAAGACACAAAATTACCAAAAAAAGACAGAATGACCAAAAAAAGACACATAATTACCTAAAAAGACACAAAATTATTTAAAAAAAGATACAAAATGACCAAATCAAGACACAAAATTACTAAAAAAAGACACAAAATGACAGAAAAAACTAAATTACTTAGAAAAGACACAAAATGACCAAAAAAAGACACAAAATTACTAAAAAAAAAGACACAAAATGACAGAAAAAAACTAAATTACTTAAAAAAGACACAAAATTACTAAAAAAAGACACAAAATTACTAAAAAAAGACACAAAATGACAGAAAAAAACTAAATTACTTAGAAAAGACACAAAATGATCAAAAAAAGACACAGAATGACCAAAAAAAGACACAAAATGACTAAAAAAAGACACAGAATTACCTAAAAAGACACAAAATTATTTTTAAAAAGACACAAAATGACCAAAACAAGACACAAAAGGACAGAAAAAAGACACAAAATTACTTAAAAAAGACACAAAATTGACCAAAAAAAGACACAAAATGACCAAAAAAAGACACATAATTGGCTGATAAGACAGAAAATGATTTAAAAAAAGACACAAAAGGACAGAAAAAAAGTTCCCTCGCTACCCCTCACATCCAGCTTCATAGTACAGGGCTCAGAACGCCTCACTCAGCCCTGCAGGAAACATTTACAGCTGTTTCCAGGCTGAACGCTTTAACTGTGTGCATTTTACATCACTGCTTATTTATTTAGTAATATTGGATTCTCAGTAAGAGAGAGGAAACTAGAGTTATATTATAAACTTAAATCATCTGCAGGAGTCAGAATGTGAATAAACAAACGAGTTGCATTAGAGAACTGAACCATTTTGCAGCATCATGCAGATAATTTCACACTTTTATTGCACTAAGTGGCGCTCATGAAACCTGCTGTTCTTCCCTTTGAGCATCAAATCAAACGTTATTGATCCCTGTGGCAAGATTACAGCAGAAAAGGTGCCAGCAGAGAAAATGAGAATACTCTATAAAGTCTGCCATAAAAAGAGCATAAACAGTGAAACACTGAGTCAGTTGAAGTGATTCTGGAGGATCCACAGCATCAGTTTACATCACAGAATCTCTTTTCTAGGCCTCCGTGCATCAATGTGTCTTATTATCTGCATCGTCCAGCTGAGTTCTGCTGAGATGAGACTGGGAGGAGAAGATCAAAGTGTTTTTCTGTCTCTGTGTCTCAGGAGTACGGCATCACCAAGGCGGAGAAGCTGGACATCGCTCAGGCCTACTGCGTCCCTCTGATGAAGAAGATCCAGCTCGACCTGCAGAGGACTCACGAGGACGAAGCCGTCAACAAGCTGCACCCTCTGTGAGACACACACACACACACACACACACACACACACACACACACGCACATGTTGACATGCAAACACGCACACATATATACAGTATATACATAGAGGATGTGTGTGTGTATGTCTGTCCCTGTCTATGTGTGTGTTTGTGTGTATGTGTGTGTGTGTGTCCCTGTGTGTGTGTGTGTGTGTCTGTCCCTGTCTATGTGTGTATTTGTGTGTGTTTGTGAGTGTGTGTGTGTTTGTGTGTGTGTGTGTGTCCCTGTGTGTGTGTGTGTGATGTATGTATCAGTGTGTGTGTGTGTGTGCGCGCGTGTGTCTGAATCAGTGTGTGTGTGTGTGTGTGTGTGTGTGTGTGTGTATGTGTTTGTGTCTGTGTGTGTGTGTGTGTGTGTGTGTGTGTGTCTGTGTGTGTGTGTCAGTGTGTGTGAGAGAGATGTATGTGTGTGTGTGTGTGTGTGTCTGAATCAGTGTGTGTGTGTTTGTGTGTGTGTCTGTCTGTATCAGTGTGTGTGTGTGTGTGTGTGTGTGTGTCTGAATCAGTGTGTGTGTGTGTGTGTGTGTGTGTGTGCGCGTGTGTCTGAATCAGTGTGTGTGTGTATGTGTTTGTGTCTCTCTGTATGTGTGTGTGTGTGTGTGTGTGTGTGTCTCTCTGTGTGTGTGTGTGTGTGTGTGTGTGTCAGTGTGTGTGAGAGAGATGTATGTGTGTGTGTCTGTATCAGTGTGTGTGTGTGTGTGTGTGTGTGTGTGTGTGTGTGTGTGTCTGAATCAGTGTGTGTGCGTGTGTGTCTATCTGACTCCTCTGCTGGTTTTCTGTCCTCTGGTCTTCTGTCTTCTGTCCGTCCTCTCTATCTGATCCGTCTGTCCTCTACCTGGTCTCTGTTCTGCAGGTATTCTCGTGGCGTGATGTCTCCTGGTCGTCACGTCAGAACTCGTCTCTACTTCACCAGCGAGAGTCACGTCCACTCTCTGCTCAGCGTGTTCCGCTACGGAGGACTGCTGGATGTAGGTCTCCTCTATATCTCTGGATGTTTATGTAGCTGCTGGTTTATCTTCCTGGGGCTACTGATTTTTGATTTTACAGAATAAAAGTAGTTGTTTATTTGTATATATTCTGTTGTGTTATTGTTGTTGTTTGCGTGTGTTTACAGTGTGTTGTGTTTCTTTGAGCACCAGGAGCAGAAGGACCAGCAGTGGAAACAGGCCATGGATTATCTGAGCGCCGTCACTGAACTCAACTACATGACGCAGATCGTCATCATGCTGTACGAAGACAACAACAAGGTCAGAGACGCTCTCCTCCTTATTTATTATATCTATAACAGATATCATCATCTACGTATCTGTTTTATACAGAACAAACCAGTAGAACAAAAGACTTTAAATTATTATTGAAAAAACATCTCTTAAATGGATACATATACTAATTATGAAATTGTTATTAGTAAATGAACTCCATTAAAGATATAGAATAATATGGTTCAGTAGCTATATAGTATTAAATGATATATAACATCTAGCTTTAAGTAATGGATATTACATGTAAAGATGAAATAACATCTCCTAAATGGATATATATGGAAATGATTACTATTAATTTACTATTAAAATTATAGAAATAATATGTTAGTAAGTTATATTAACTACTACATAATGAATATAACTATAGTGTATTAAACTATGTAGGAAATCTATCTTTAAGTAAATTGATATTAAACATAAAGATGTAGAATGTATAAAAGATCCTGATTTTGAAGCTTTGCTATCTTTTATATTCTTGGTTTTATTTTTGTTTTTCTTTATTTTTTGTTTATTTTTCTTCACTATTAACATTGTTAACTCTCTAAGTTTGTTTAATTTAAGTTGTATGTGCTGTATATTATATGTTGGACTCCAGGAAGAATAGCACCAGTTGTGCTGCAGATAATGGGGATCCAAATAAGACAATAAACAATAAACAATACCCGTCTGTGTGTGTGTGTGTGTGTGTGTGTGTGTGTGTGTGTGAGCAGGACCCGTCCTCAGAGGAGCGTTTCCACGTGGAGCTTCACTTCAGCCCCGGAGTTAAAGGCTGCGAGGACGAGGAGAACGTTCCTCTGGGCTTCGGCTTCAGGCCCGCCTCCTCAGAGGTCAGTTACCCTCAGCTTCCACCAGGAGAGACACGCTACATATACAGCAGGAGACTCTAAAAGATTTGGAAAAGACTCCTGGAAAACTCTGGTGTCACAGCTGCTCACATCTAAAGACAAGTGTTTTAAAGCAGGGGTGTCAAACTCAAATACACAATGGGCCAAAATTTAAAACTTGAATAAAATCGCGGGCCAGCATTGAACAAATAAACCTTTTAATATATACCAAACATGTTTTGCTTTGAAATTAAATATGGAACCAGCAACGCTTATAAACATACAATATATAACTAAATAGTGCAGACATGCAAAATCAAATTTCAAATAAAAAACACATCAATGTCATTAATTTATTAAATAAAAATTAAATAAAAATCGTATGCCTCTTTTCTATTTGCATCCTTCTGATTTAAATATCAAAATAAACTTTTTCAACAAGTTAATACATTTAAAAATAAAATAAAAAATAATAAATCTAGTATTAGCGGTAAATGCACCGTATTATACCGGCGGGTCAGCTTTTATAGTACAATAATAATATAATAATTTGATATTGGCTCGCGGGCCAAATAAAATTACACTGCGGGCCAAATTTGGCCCGCGGGCCAGAGTTTGACACCCCTGGTTTAGAGTTTCTAGTCTCTCACTGAGATTTTAGACAGACTGTCAACCTAGCAGGGAAACTATTTACAAGACTACAACTAGATTCTTTTAGCAGTTTTTTTTACCACCATGCTCTTAGTAAAAACTTACAAATGGAGGATAAAATGTGACTGGTGGTGTTGGAAGTGTTGTACTGGGGAGTGCCTTTATTGTCATTAAACAGAGTAACAAGTACTAGGACAACGAAATTTGCCATCAACCCGTCCAAAACGTATAAAACACACATATAATATGATAGAGGTGAACAGGACAGGAAGAGAGAGATGGAAGAAAAGAAATACAGCACAACGTGAGGAGAGGAAAGGAGGAAAAACAATGAATAAACCTCAGCAACATAAGCATAATACACTTCACAACATAGCGGTTGCTATGGAGACAGCCTTACTAGGCCCCAGACAGCAGCAGACAGTCAACAGGTGTCTGTGGGAGGTTAAAAAGTTTTGGGTTTTTTTGTTTGTTGTGGGGAGAAATTGTATGTTTGTCCTGATTTTTTAATCTTTTAACTTTGGATTGCTGCATTTCCTGCCTGCAAAACAAATGTACTATTAAAAAGATATTGACCTTGATTAAATATTGAAGCGATGGGAGTTCTAAATACCCTGATATATAATAATACTGCCAAACACTAGCAGGATGTCCTGGTCATGGATATTTTTTTACACCAGTTATGCAGCATTAACAACTTTTTCATATCAGATGATGATAACTTTGCAGAACAGTCTTTTATGTAATTTATCCTGCTGTATTTGTGTCTAGTTTTATCTAAAAAGGATGAAGGGTTTCTGTTTTCATTGTAAATAACCAACCGTCAGGATTTAACTCATCACTTCTGCTCACATGTGCACAAAGTCTGATGGTGTTACTTTACGACTTTAACAGGTTAAATTGAAGCTTGAGTTGTTTTTGCGTGTGGATAAATCTAAATATAATATCCTTCTCGTTTTTTCTGCCCCATCAGAATCAGGACAAGAAGCCCAACCAGGGCAGTCTGGAGGACCTGTCCCAGCAGGACCAGCTGGACCAGGCCCTGCCGCTCTCTGAGCCCATCAACATCCAGCGCCGCTCCCCCATGATCCGCAACCGCAAGACCGGCTCCATGGAGGTACCAGACCCGGTCTTCTATCTATAAAGATTTTAATGACACGTTCCCTTCACAGTCCATCGAGTCTCAAAGGCCTCTTTCATAGAGCCGTTTCATTTCATTTCGCACATTTACGGCTCCACTATGAACGCGCCCGAAGCGGGATCAAGTAATCCACCAATTTTCCGCCACCAGAGGTCATCTAGTAAAATATGATATGAGATGTACAATACAACACACAAAAACATGTCTAACATGTCCAAAGTCTCTGACGAGCTGATATGCAGCGGTAAACTGTTCCACAGCTAAAGATCCATGGCCTTTAGTTTTTAGCATTCATTTTGCTGGGGCCAATCCGTTTAAAATTTTAAAAACCAAACATCAGGATCTTAAAATCAATTCTGAAACGGACAGGAAGCCAGTGCAGAGAGGCCAGAACTGAGGATATGTGTATGTTGTAAACAAACCGACATCGCTAACTGTGCACAGACGTGTGGTAAACAAACCAGCATGCTAACTTTACACACAGTGTCCAGTTCTTGTTGTAGACAAACCGACATCGCTAACTGTGCACAGAGTGTCAGGTGCGTGCTGTAAACAAACCAGCATGCTAACTGTACACAGTGTCCAGCTCTTGTTGTAAACAAACGGAGATCACTAAGTGAACACCTGCTGCTACAGCACATGCAAACTGTACTGCTACAGAGCTAACTGTTAGCCTGTTAGCACATACACACTGTACTGCTACAGAGCTAACTGTTAGCCTGTTAGCACATACACACTGTACTG
Organism: Centropristis striata; assembly: GCF_030273125.1. NCBI lineage: Eukaryota > Metazoa > Chordata > Actinopteri > Perciformes > Serranidae > Centropristis > Centropristis striata. The sequence continues at coordinate 39,171,876 of NC_081522.1, forward strand.
CTACAGAGCTAACTGTTAGCCTGTTAGCACATGCAAACTGTACTGCTACAGAGCTAACTGTTAGCCTGTTAGCACATACACACTGTACTGCTACAGAGCTAACTGTTAGCCTGTTAGCACATACACACTGTACTGCTACAGAGCTAACTGTTAGCACTGTGCTACTGTACACCTCGTTCCGTGGCGTCGGACTGCACTATGAAAGGGCAGAAAATCCCTTTGCCTTCATGGGATCACTATGAACTCCTAAAGCCGGCACAGATCTTTCCAGCAGTATATGGGGACATTTGCGGGACCACCGCACTATGAAAGGGGCTTCTTTGTGTCAGGAGTGTTTTATTCTTGGTGTCAGCAGTGTTTTAGAGACTTCAGGTCCCTGATGTCCTGCAGCAGGTGCTCAGTGCTAACCTGTTTTATACAGTCTATGGTGCTAACCCTGGTCTCATGGTCCCCTCAGGTCCTCTCTGAGACCTCCCCCACCCAGTCCTCCAAAGGCTCCACGTCCCACCGCCTCTTCCCCTCCTGTTCACGCCAGTCTCCAGAGATCAAACCAGCCAGCGGCTTAGGTGGGCACCTCCTTAATGTGTGTGTTGTCTGTCTATGTGTGTGTGTGTGTGTGAAAAGAGAGAGAGAGTTGGTCCAACAGTGACCTCCCAACACGTTTTATCTGCAGCTGTCATCACTGATCCTCCTCCTCCATCACAGCCCCGCCCCCTCCTCCTCTCCATATCTCTCTTTATGTTTCCCTTCTCCTCTTTTCTTTCCATCACCTCCTCCTCCTCCTCCCTCCTCCTCTGACGGTCACATAGTTTCACAGCAGCTTAGCTCAGCAGCAGCCAGACAGGATCAGACTCCAGACTATGCAGGAGAGAGTTCAGCTGCAGGGTCTGAGGTGTCACATGTCCACGAGGTGACAGAGTGACGACAGGGAACAGAGTCTGTGTTTCTCAGCTCGCTGCAGGAAATGTGTTCATTTAAAGTCCTCCTCCACTCAAAATAAGTTTTTCTTCTTGTTTTCCTCCAGTTGGATCTTTGAGATTTATTGTGCAGAACAAAGTTTCTGCAGAGTTTAACACCAGAGAGAGGAAGGTGCAAGATAAATTAAAGCTGCAAGCAGCGATGAACTGGCCCGAGCAGAGTGACCTGATGATTATGTGTTTATTATCAAGATAAAAAAAAAACTTTAGATTTAGAAGTGTTAGATAATTTATCTTGTTTTAAGAGTTAATTTATTATTTTAAGTGTTCAACATGCTTATTTCTAGATTTAATAAAAAACTGAAAAAAAGTCAGAAAAACAGGGAAAAAAATACTACGAAAAACTGAAAAAATACTCTGAAAAAAAAATTGAAAAAAAAATTGTCAGAAAAAAATTGTCCTGAAAATAAGAAATGAATTCTTAAAACAAGATAAATTAAAGCTGCAAGCAGCGATGAACTGGCCCGAGCAGAGTGACCTGATGATTATGTGTTTATTACCAAGATTTAAAAAAACTTTAGATTTAGAAGTGTTAGATAATTTGTCTTGTTTTAAGATTTTATTTCTTATTTTAAGTGTTCAACATGCTTATTTCTAGATTTATTAAAAAACAGAAAAAAGTCAGAAAAACAGGGAAAAAAATACTACGAAAAACTGAAAAAATACTCTGAAAAACAAATTGAAAAAAAAATTGTCAGAAAAAAATTGTCCTGAAAATAAGAAATGAATTCTTAAAACAAGATAAATTAAAGCTGCAAGCAGCAATGAACTGGCCCGAGCAGAGTGACCTGATAATTATTTGTTTATTACCAAGATTTAAAAAAACTTTAAGTTTTCAATATGCTTATTTCTAGATTTAATAAAAAACAGAAAAAAATAGTCAGAAAAAAAGAAAAAAGTCAGAAAAACAGGGAAAAACATACTACAAAAAACAGAAAAAAAATTACTACAAAAAACAGGAAAAAAAATTACTACGAAAAACAGGGGAAAAAATTACTACGAAAAACTGAAAAAAATAGTCAGAAAAACGGAAAAAAATTACTACAAAAAACTGAAAAAATACTCTGAAAAACTGAAAAAAAATTGTCTGAAAAACAGAAAAAAAATTTCCTTAAAATGTGTTCAACATGCTTATTTATAGATTTAATCATCTTTATTTAAGAAATCTTCTCAAGTGAAATTATCTGTCCATGCTGCAAGATCATTTCCCTCAGATTATATTTTTCAGTGTGAACAGGAGTGGAGCCAGAACAGTGCCTTGTGGAGCCCCTGTGCTGTTCTTTTTAAGAACCTCTCAGTGTTTATTGACCCTTCTCTGTAATAAAAGGACCCCTGAAGGACGATCGGTCTGTTTGCTGTGTTTAACACTTTAACACTCTCAGCAGCATGAAGCCTGGACACTAATCACGAGACGGAGAGCCGGGTCACTTTGTGGAAACAATTCACGTCACGTGTTTCACTGCGAGGCTCAAACCTGCAGATCTCTCTGCTGCATTAACCCTCCGAACCCCAACAACCTCTAAACATCCTCCAACATATAAACTATTAAAGTCCTGCAGCTCTAAATCAGCACAATAGGAACAACTCCAACATGTCTTTGTGCAGAATAACACAGTTAGAACGACAGAAATCAGAGAAAAAGTTGAATTTCTCTGATAATTTTTTTTAATTTGTAATAAAATTGAATTTATATATAAACACTTTTCCAAGTGCCCATTGGGGTCACAAGTGTCACCAAAAATATGTAAAATAACCAAAAAAAACCCCACAAATTGAACAAAAAAAGACATAAAATCACCTAAAAAGACACAAAATCACCAAAGAAAACTTAAACTCAATATATAAAATCCCTATAAATCTATAAGTGCTGCAGATCTATAGAATTAGCAATAATCATGGCTAGAAGTAGGAAAAACTCAAATAATCTTTGTGCAGAATACAGTTATGATTGGACTTATAGATTTATGGAGATTTAATATATAGATTTTACGTCTCTTTTATCTCTCTTTTACGTCAGTTTATTTATTTTTGGGTCATTTTTCTTTCACTTGTGGGCACTTGGAAAAGTTGTATACATAAATTCCATTTAATTGCATTTTTTCAGTAATACTTTATCAGAAAAATTCAACTTTTTTTCTGGTTTCTGTCATTCTAACTGTGTTATTCTGCACAAAGAGAGTTGTTTGAGTTGTTCTAATTGTGCTAATTCAACAGAGCTGCAGGACTTATAGATTTGTGGAGATTTAATATATTGATTTTACGTCTCTTTTTTCGTTTTGGGTAATTTTTCATCTTTTTTGGGTAATTTTTCATCTTTTTAGGGTAATTTTTCATCTTTTTTGGTCAATCTATGTCTTTTTTCGTGATTTTGTATCTTTTTTTTGCACAAAGACAAGTGAGTTGTTCACACTTCGAGCCTAGTTCCATCTACTGTGTTTTTTACAGTTTATAATATATTATAATAATAGTTTAATTAAATGCGTATGTGGCAGCGAGGACGGAAGAAACTCTCAGATGCAATCAAGTGTAATCATAAACATAATGATGCAGCAGAAGAGCTGCGGTATGAGGTATTAAAGAGCAGCGTGGGATCGTCTCGTCTTCTTCCTGTCACTCAGCGCTCAATTATCCCACGTCTGAACGCCGCCGCCGCTTCTCTGTTCACGCCACTTCAAAGCAGCCGCCCGAAGCCTCGGGGTCATCTCTGACTGGAGCCTGACAGCTTGATATGCAGAGTCAGTGAAGGCAACACCAGCAGACTGATCCTGGGTCAGTGAAGGCAGCAGCAGCAGACTGATCCTGGGTCAGTGAAGGCAGCAGCAGCAGACTGATCCTGGGTCAGTGAAGGCATCACCAGCAGACTGAACCTGGGTCAGTGAAGGCAACACCAGCAGACTGATCCTGGGTCAGTGAAGGCATCACCAGCAGACTGATCCTGGGTCAGTGAAGGCATCACCAGCAGACTGATCCTGGGTCAGTGAAGGCATCACCAGCAGACTGATCCTGGGTCAGTGAAGGCATCACCTGCAGACTGATCCTGGGTCAGTGAAGGCATCACCAGCAGACTGATCCTGGGTCAGTGAAGGCAACACCAGCAGACTGATCCTGGGTCAGTGAATGCAGCAACACCAGCAGACTGATCCTGGGTCAGTGAATGCATCAGACTGATCCTGGGTCAGTGAATGCATCAGACTGATCCTGGGTCAGTGAATGCATCAGACTGATGCAGGGTCAGTGAATGCATCACCAGCAGCAGCAGGTGTCAGTGTGACCTCCAGCTGCTCATTCCTTCATTCTGCTTTTAGAACAAAGAGACGACTCACAAATACCTTTATTTCTGTTTATGCAGCTCTGAAGATAATATTTCCGTGTCTGTCTCTGTGTGTCCCTGTGTCCCTGTGTCCCTGTGTGTGTGTCCCTGTGTGTGTGTGTATATGTGGTCTGTAACCTCTGAATGTATTGTCTATTATATCTTCTTCGTTGGTGTCAGCTGAAACAATCCGTCTGCTCCTCACGACTCGCTGCTCTCTGAACAAAACACACGTGTTCTGTTTCCACATGTTCTCCGCCGTGTTTACACACACACACACACACACACACACACACACACACACACACACACACATGCACACACACATGCACAGGTCCTATAGATGTGGTTGGTGTTGTGTAAACCTTGCAGCATGTCAAACTGTCCATGAAACAGTGTATCTTAAAGGGGACTTACTTGTTATTATTATTATTATTATTATTATTAATGTTATTATTAATAATGTTATTATTATTATTATAATTATTATTATGCTTTCACATTATTTTCAGCCAAGTATATATTTATGAACAAATGTTCATATTCAGTTTGGCCAGTGGTGGCATGTAACCAAGTACTGTACTTAAGTACAATTTTGAGGTACTTGTACTTTACTTGAGTATTCAAATTCTATGTAACTTTATACTTTTACTTCACTACTTTTAGAGGTAAATATTGAACTTTTTACTCTACTACCTTTATCTGACAGATTTAGTTACTTTACAGGTTGAGATTTAACATTAAACATGGTCAGTTTAAAGTGACTAGCTATTTTTATCAATTAAACCACATAACAGTATATTTAGTAGTCAAAATGATCCATATGTTTAGAAAATGAATATAAATGTATCAATAATAAATCATGTTCTATTGAAACTCAAACATCAACACTAATAATGACAGATTCTCCCTCAGTGTGTTCAATAATAAATAATAAGCACGATGTGTGAAAATAACCACAACTCACCCTGCACACCTCCTCCTCCTCCTCCTCCACTTCCTCCCTCCTCCACCTCCTCCACCTCCTCCTCCTCCTCCTCTTCCTCCCTCCTCCACCTCCTCTTCCTCCTCCTCCTCTTCCTCCTCCTCTCTCCCTCTCTCTTCTCCTCCTTCTCCTCCTCTTCTTCTTTTTCCTTCTGTCTCCTCCTCTGCTCCAACCCTCCCCCCCTTCCTCTCTCCTCTTCCTCCTCCCTCCTCTTCTTCCTCCCACCACCTCTTCCTACCTCCTCCTCCTCTTTCCTCTTTCCTTTCTATTGCTTCTCCTCCCCCTCTCCCCCTCCTCCTCCTCCCCCCTCCTCTTCCTCTTCCTCCTCCTTCCTCTTCCTCCCTCATCCCCCTCCTCCTCCTCTTCCTCATCTTTCTCCTCTTCCTCTTTCTCTTCTTCTTTCCTCCTCCTCTTTCCTCTCTACTCCTCCTCCCCCTCCTCCGTCTTCCCCTTCCTCTTCCTCCTCCTCGCCCTCCTCTCCTCCTCCACCTCCTCCTCCTTCTCTCTCTTCTCCTCCTCCTCTTCTACTTTTTCTTCTTCTTCCCCCCCCCTCCTCCTCTCCCTCATCCTCGCCCTCCTCCTCCTCTTCTCCTCCACCTCCTCCCTCTTCCCCTTCCTCTTCCTCCTCCTCCTCTTCCCCCCTCCTCCTCCTTCTCCTCCTCCCCCTCCTCCTCTTCTACTTTTTCTTCTTCTCCCCCCCCCCCCCCCCCCTCCTCCTCCTCCTCCTCCTCCCTCCCCCCCTCCTCCTCCTCCTCCTGCTCCTCCTTACAGGCTCCCTGTGCTCTGGCCTCTTCAGTGCCTCGGCCCTCGGTGTTTCCTGTAGCGCTCCGAACCTGCGTGACTACGTCCGCACGCATCACCACCTGCACCGAAAGCCTCCTCTGTCCCCCGGCAGCCTGCCCTGCAAGATAGGCATGTTTGGTACGTTCACGGTGCACCTCCTCCTCTCCTCCTGCACACCGCGGGTTCTCCTCCTCTGTCTCCTCCCTGAGAAACTCTTCTGACTTCACAGAAAATCTTCTTTTTTTTTTCTTCCGACTCTTTTTTTCTTCTTTCAAAACTTCTTCAATACTTTTTCTTTTTTGGGACAATCAGTATTGTCACTTTTTTGTGTCTCTTTTCTTTTGCTCCTTTTCTTCTGGAAACAAACCAGCAGTTTCAGCCTGTTGCATCACATTTGTTGGGTTGATTGAGGTGCAGCGTGCATGCAGCCTGCAGGAATCACTGATCTCATATCAGCAGATATCAGCATGTCCACTCACTGATTGCTCCACTCTCAATGTGTTGAAGTAATAATAATAATCTCTCTGTGCATGTTGTTTTGCAGTTCAGACCGTATCCTCTTTCAGGGAATTTAATTTCATAATCCACAGCAAAGTAGTTTTTGTGTCTGGGAGCCAGAAGTCTGGCCTTTTCTCTTTTTTTCTTTAATCACAGTTCACAGTAATCCTTACATTAAGAAACTCAGCCTGTTATTTGGAACAGAGATATTTCCAAGACCTCAATAATCCACCTTAAAATAATCCACCTTTAAATAATAATCCCCCACTGCCTTAGTCTCCTGCTGGTCACGGTCAAAATCAATCAAAATCAAATAGTCTTTATTGTCATTATATAGTTCACTATACAACAAAATTGAAAGTGCCACTGCATAAGGTGCATAGTTATGACAATCATAACACAAAACAACATGAGTAAAAACATTTTTAAAAAACACCGAGCTAAACAAGGACAAAAACAAGAACAAGGACATGTGATGTAATAAATAAGTATAAAAATAAATAAATGGCTACTTAAAATGCTATAATTTATACATGAGGTAAATTGAGTGTTTTGCACATATCAATTGTATTGCACATGTCCGTTTTATTGCACCTTTTTATTGATAATTGGAACAGAGATATTTTCAAGACCCAATAATCCACTTTAAAATAATCCACCTTTAAATAATAATCCCCCGCTGCCTCTGTCTCTGCTGGTGACGGTGAGTAACAGTGTTGGGAAATATTATGAGGAAACCCTTTAAAATTAAATTATCTGACTCCAACAGTAAATCCTCACCTATTTCTCTGCTCCGATCGTTTGATGGGAATGATGAGCAGGAGACGTCAGAGTTCTCAGTTTAACTTTATTATAATACGTCAAGAAATGTGCAGTTACAGAGTCTCTGGGTTCAAACTACTCGTCCCTGACATGACATAGGTCGAGTCAGTTCATGAAGGCTGGACCAGTCTACTGTCCCTGAACCCGTTTTTATAATCCTAACAGAGGTTTAATAAAAAATGTAGGTTGAACTCTCCAGAAGCTGCTTCCTTTCAATCCGTTGATTTGTCAGTTTATTGCATACGAGGACACGTTATTAATCTATAAATGCACAGAGAGGTAACATTCACAGAGAGTGACCCACGTCCATAGAGACCGACATCAGAGACAGAATAACAGATGATTCTAACAGCCACCAGGCAACCTGGTCTCACAGAAATCCGTGAAATAGCCACAGATTTCGCTTAACTCAAAATCCGTGGAATAGCCATGGATTCGCTCAAATTTCCCCGTGAAACTGACACGGATTTCGCTACAATGCAAGTTAATGACGGTCATATCCCGTGGCTATTCCAACATACAAAGTGATTATGTACATTCACTGAGTGAATATTTAGAAAATAAAACATATATTTCTCGCTAGAAATGTGATCAAAATCCATTTTTATGCAGAAACTAAGTCAAAATATTGATTTTTCACTAAAAATGAGAGAACTGTCCGCCATGTTTTTTGTTCTGACCGCCGAGACCTTGAAAGTCACGTGACTTGGAACAAACCAATAGGAACAAATATCCATGGAATAGCCACGGGATATGACTGTCATTAACTTGCATTGTAGCGAAATCCGTGTCAGTTTCACGGAAATTTGAGCGATTCCGTGGCTATTCCACGGATTTTGAGTTAAGCGAAATCCGTGGCTATTTCACAGATTTTCTGTGAGACCAGGTTGCACCAGGGCTCCTTACAGACGCTTTATTACCACAAACATCTGGAGCAGATTTCATTCTCATGGTCAAAAACTGTTTGAGTTTCCAAACATGAATGTGTTCGATCCTCAGGTGGAGTCAGCAGCAGAGACTTACAGCCACATCTCAAAACATTACAATATCATGAAAAAGTTCAGGCAGACAGATATAGATTTATTCATCACCAAAGGGAAATTCAGTTGTCACAGAAGTCTGGTATTTAAGTAGAATACAATACAATAGAATAAAATACTGAGGTAGAATAAATAAAAACAACAATAAAAAAAAACACAGAATAGAACAAGGGACATTTAAGAAGTTAAAAAGAAGATCAGTTGGTAGGTACAGTGGCAAAATATATATATGTAATAATAGGGCCAGTAAAATAATAGTAGTATATCACAGTATATAGTAATACTAATATTAGTAGTAGTAGTAGTAGTAATAAGAACATAGCAATGTGTCATATATTTAGCCTGTGCAGGGTGTGCATACATAATAACATAATATATAATATGTAAACATAGGCATTATATATGCATAGAAATACTTGACTATAAAAGACATACATACAATAGATAAAATACTAAGAGTATAAGAATATGTAAATAAGCAGAATGTGCAAAAGGACAAGAATATTGTATAAATATGATATATAATATCACTATGAATATTATTAACACATATCACATGTGATAATGTTGAACTTTTTCATGATATTCTAATGTTTTTAGATGTACCTGTAGCTGTGGCTGCAGAGGGTTTCTGTCCCTCTGCAGGTTTTTACCAGCTGAGCTGCTCAGTTTGTCCACCAGGTGTCACTGTGCAGCAGACAGACAGACAGACAGACAGACAGACAGACAGACAGACAGACAGACAGACAGACAGACAGACAGACAGACAGACAGACAGACAGACAGACAGACAGACAGACAGACAGACCCGTCTCTCTCTCTCAGTTACATCATGTTTAGTTAGTGTGTCTGAGCGACAGGTGAGGGTTCAGACTGACGTCAGCAGCTCGTTGAGAGTCGCTCCAGGACAACGTGTTCTTCTTTTTAACAGGAAATGTGAAAAGGAAGAACACTTGATTGAATTGAGGCCTTAAAAGGAGCGTCAGTGTGGAGGTGAGAGCTCTTCACAGAGACCTTTAGGTCCTAAAACTCCCCCACAGACCCTCAGCAGCTCCTCTAACAGCCTCTAATTGATCGCTGTAAGACTGGCTGGCTGTTATTTAACACTTTTAACCCTCCTGGGCTCCTTTTTTGACACCAAAATCATTTTCTACACACCATTAATAAAGGTTAACTTTCATAGAATTGCTTGAAATTTTCAGCATATGTGCCCCTCTGCATCCTTTATAGATAATATAAATTTCAACTTTCTTCATACATTTTAACGTGTTTAAAAACCAACAATTTGATATTTAATTTTCATATTATCTTCATTATTATTGGTAAATTTTAGTCAAATATATAAAAGTAGGCCTCATTTCAAGAGAACAAAAAGTAATAAAACCTGAATATTTTTTTCAATAGTTATAGTGAAATTATAATTACTTGATAGGAATGCACAGAGTAGGTTATGTCAACTTTTAGTGAAACTTATGTTAAATGATCCAATAAAATACCCCAAAACAATTATTTATCATCCAGTTTGTTTCGTACATCTTGGTGACCTTGGTAGGCTTCATTAAAAGATTATTTGATATTTTTTGTGTGCTTTTTGACAGCATACTGATCTTTTTAAATTTTTAAAAAATGGTAAAATGAACCTCAAGAGGATTATATAAATAAATAAAAGGTTGTTATGTTATCTGTTTTATTTTATTATTAACTATAGAAACATCTATGGTGTTACCGGCCAATTTTTACCCGTATTTATTTCACTAAATATTGTTTATAATCTTATACTCTAAATGAAACAACACAAACGGTATCGTTTATTTTCTGTTTTCCTATGGAGAGGCTAGAGTGGATGACATCATAGCTAGAGTGTAGAGGGAGAGAAAAAAGTGTCAAAAAATAAATTTGGAAACTGCGCTTGAGGCCGCAGATACCACTCTACAGAGATAATTTATACATAGAAAC